>NW_023270387.1:36117070-36241587 GCF_011800145.1 Mirounga leonina | reverse complement strand
AAAGAAAGAAAGAAAGAAAGAAAGAAAGAAAGAAAGAAAGAAAGAAAAAGAGAGGAAGGAAGGAAAGAAGGAAGGAAGGAAGAGAAGGAGGGAGGGAGGAGGAAAGACTACCTAATGATGAAACATTACTAGACTAGATCAGTATTCAAGGAGAACTTACAAATGGGGGTCTCAGTTTCCATCACACAGCAGCCCTATTCTTTTGGTTTCTTATGGCATAGAGATCGGTGGAAATGAGCCAAAAAAGGGAGGTTAGAAGTTTTCATTTTATTTCTGGACTCCAGTTGCAGCATCGGGGGAAAAAAAAGACAGTAATGTTTCAGGTCTTATCTTGACATTAATCTCAAAGCTTTGTATATTTTTAGAGAAATGAAACTAGTAAATAAAATCAGAAGATATGGCTTTTTTTTCTTTTTGACATTGTGAAGTTATTTCAACAATAAAAAAAATTTATGTCTGAAAAAAGATTGTGACCCTAAAGGTCAAGTGTTCATATACTTCTTAAGTCTGTAATTTTCTAGGCAGGATGCTATGACAAGACTAACAATTAGGCCATTGTTGCAAAAGTACTTTGATAACTTAAAAGCAGTAGAGAGTGCCCAGGATTTTGAGTTCCAAGACATGGGTCCGAGTACGCCTTGGAGCACTTTCCTAGCTGTGCATCTTTGGACAAAGAACTTGGCAACTCTGAGCCCCAGGTTAGTTGAAATAAAATCATTACAGTCATGGTATCACTCCACAAGGTCATTGTGACAATCTAATGGAATAAAGTTTGTGATCATTACTGTACAGATGTTGACTACTGTTTTCCTTTTTATTTCAGGGACCCAAGAATGAGCCTTCCTTTTATCAGAAGAAAAAACATGGCCACAAATATTATGTAGTCAGAAGCAACCTAAAACAGCCACTGTATAATTAACCCAGTCTTCAGAAGAGAAAACAATTACAGGATTAGAGGAGGAGAAACACAGACGATTTTCAATCCCTTCCCAGCTGCTGCAGCTCAACGACAACCCTCAAACTCACTTACCACACCCAGCTATGTTACTGAATCTTTACCGCCCAGAATATTCCAGATGTGTAGGGCTCACCTGGGTCTGGCAAGCCTCTAAACAGGCAAACCAATATTTTCCATACTAAAAGTGGACTAAATCTTTATCAGAAGAAACAGAGGTTACCTGAACATCTTTATCTTAAAATAATTGCCAGAAAGGATGGGGAAAATTTAGTTCTGTAAGTCCAACTTTCTGGTAGTAGTTTTCTTATTTAAGTACCTCCTGAGAGGCGGTTTTTCTCACCAAATGACCAAGCTCTGGTTTCCCTTTCAGTGCTTTGTCTTCCTCTCTGGTTCAGAACCCCAGTATGATCTATCACTGCCCACTCTTCCTCTCAAATGACACTTTTTGTCAAGAACCACTTTCCCTTGTTTTCATAGAGCTACCATTTTGGTCCCTCGGAGGAACCTGGCAAAGAATTCATCATTCAAGAAGTGTTTAAAGACCCATAGTTGCCATGCACTCTTCTAGGCACTTGGGATACATTAAGGAATAAACAAAGATCTCTGTCCTTGTGAGGGAGACAGACAACAAATAAGAAATACAATAAAGAAGCAAACCATATTGTGTGTTAAGTGACAACTATTAGAGATTTAAAAATGCACTGTAGAGGGGCACCTGGGTGGCTCAGTCGGTTAAGTGTCTGACTTCGGCTTGGGTCATGATCTTGGGGTCCTGGGGTGGAGCCCCACATCTGGCTTGCCACTCAGCAGGGAGCCTGCTTCTCTCTCTCCCTCTGTCCCTCCCCCTGCTCATGCTCTCTCTCTCAAATAATAAATAAAATCTTTTTTTTAAAATGCACTGTAACACAGAGTCAGTAGGATGAAGCTGCTGAGTTGGGGTTGAGGAGAAGGGTAGAAAATGTCCCCTGTCCTCGGAACAGTTGGTGAAAACATACGTCTTTTCCTCTGGAATGGGGTTTCATACTGGCAAGTAATAGCTTTGTTCCCTTCCCATTCGAGCAAGTAATAGAATTTTGCATAGTGATTTTGACTCTTTTAATTTCCAGATCTGATTTAGCAGAACGACATATTAAGATACCCTGGTTTCTATATCCATTATATTTCATTAGAACTAATTTGGCTTTCTCTATCTCTAAGTACTCGATCTTTCCATCTTCCCTTCACAAATAGAATAATTACTGGTTCGTGTCTTTTGACGTCAAAATAGTCCAACCACTGTCAGAGCTCTACCAATTCAATTCTAAAACTTTCATTTGACTCCCTGGACCTCATGTGAACTTCCATGGATACAAGCCTATCTTAATAAAAGACATACTCACTCTGGGCAAAATAGTGAAGCAAGGAAAGACTGGGAGGGAGCCCCTCCACAACTCATTTCTGAGACTCTTAACCCATTTATTACCACACTTCTCTTCTTCTCTTCCCCTGCAATGTACAAGGCTCTGATGGGGCCCCTGACCTGTGCATATCTCCCCTGCCCAAAGCATACCTCCTGTGTGGCATTACCTTGAAGACTTTCACATAACAGATAAACCAGTGGTTTATAAACCTTCTGCTTTATCCCCTCCTCATGCATACATACTTTCATTTCACAGTGTTTCATGTGTCTGTGAGTCTGCCTGTCTTTTCCCCTGAGCCCTGAGCTCCTCAAGAGATGTGTTTAAATGTTTTATCTCCTGTCACTAACATCCAGGTTGGGAGAACATTTATTCTCCCACTTGTTTCCAGCCAGAGAAGAACAGGAATGTCTGCTCCCCTCCTCAGAAGAGAAAAACATGGAGGAACTGATGCTGGACGGGCTGAGGCCCTGAGAGGGAGGGGGCCTTAGGCCCATCACCGAGAAGGTTCTTAGCTTTGTGCAAGAATGAATTCAAGAGCAAGCCATTTAGAAAAAGGGACACAAGGCCCCTGGGTGGCTCAGTTGGTTAAGTATCTGACTTCGGCTCAGGTCATGATTTCCGGATCTTGGGATCAAGCCTGCTCAGCGGGGAGTCTGCTTGTCCCTCTGCCCCTCCTCCTGTTCATGCTCTCTCGAATAAGTAAAATCTTAAAAAAAAAAAAAAAGAAAGGAAAAGGGACAAAGATTTATTAAGTATAGAAGTAAGAAGGGAACCACTTCATAGAAAAAGTAGCGGTCTCTCCTCTCGGGTAAGGAAGAGGACCCCTCTTTGCCTCTAGCAAAGGGTTCTATAAGTTTCTTTCTTTCTTTTTTTTTTTTAATTTAACCATATAGGGAGGGGCTTACTCTTGAACTTTGGGCATGTCACTTACATTGGAAGGTTAGTTTTTCCTTTGTCTTAGGGTTGTAGAATTACCCACAGGGAGCAATTTTAAGAGCATTCAGGCTTTATGACTTTTACTATGGGAAGGAGTTGGGTCTTGTGGTGGTCCATGAGTTGAGTCACAGTTAGGTCTTGTGACTCCTTTTAGGACCTGCTGACTTTTAGGTTAAGGGTCAGCCTAAGACCAAAACAGCTTTACTTTGGTCAGCTTGACTCCTGAGCCTTCTTTCCCTCCCTCCTCAGAACTTCTAATGTCTCTCAAAACCCTCTTCCACCCCTTCCTGGGCTGCTTACTTCATTGGGAATGTGGGAGAAGAAATCACACAGCCCTTTCAGGCCAGCCTGCCCTCAGGACGCCCAGATGTACTGTCACCATCATGGGGTATAAGTGTATGGGGTAGGCTGCAGAGTAAGGGAGTTTTAATACTCTTCCAGGGCCTGGGTGAGTAAGTCTGCCTAATTCAGAAGTAAAGTCTTAGATGGCCCATTGCAGATGCCATTTCTAAACCACAGTGCGTAGTCAGCCTTCCCAACAAAGCCAGCTTTGCATGTCTGTTAGATTCCTGCATTTATGCCTGAATTGGCTCTGAATGCCACAGCTAAGCAGAGGGCCTGGCTCATGATATGCACTCAAAAGTGAGTAAGCTTAATGAACTAATATTGTCAGGGATTTTGTGATGCTTGAATAGAAATGTGAAGAATGACCTAGAGGCAATTCTAATGCTCAGGAAAATGGGGAGTCAGCTCTCACTGAAAAGTCCAGGAGTCATTACTTTACTTAGAACTCTAGGGAATAGGATCAAGCTAGGGTGAGTTGAAAAGTGTCTAACGTTGGCTCTGTGTTTCCTTGTCTCCACTCTATCATTAGTGTGTTGACCCTGAGCTGGGGCACATCCCAGGAATAACTGGTATCTTTATCCTAGAGATGCCCTTCTCAAAGTGTGATCTCTGGGATTCTGCCTGAGCAAGATATTCTTTAGAAAAAGGAAGAAAATAGAACATGATTATCAAGAGTATGGGTTCTGCAGCCAAACTGCTTGGGTTCAAATCCCGGCAAAGCCACTTGCTCATTATGATCTTAGGAAAGTTTATTGAGCACGCCACACCTCAGGGCCATCATTCCAGAAAATAAAGATACATAGATATATGGATTAATTGAAGTAATCTATGTACAACATTTAGTGTGTATTACATTTAACATAATAGATACATAGGTGCTTGATGAATGCTGGCTTCCTTCTAAACATTTGACAGTTGTATTACCTCCTGCTCTTTGAAATTTGCAATGCACATATGTACCCTTGGGGCTCTGCACTAAAGACACACATGAAATTTGTTCAATACAGGAATTCCTAAATCTATTTCACCGTGAACTCTTTTTGTGGTGGGTTTTAAAGTTATTCTTAACATCCCATGCAAAAACTTTAGGCAACTTTGCCATCAGACTGTGAATCTAGCCGATGGCCACACACACCCCTGGTGACCATCAAACCCTAAAAAAATGAGATCTAATTCCGATATAGCCCCCATTTGACCAGTGAGTCATTTCCGAAGCCTAACAGTGTAGCTTCTCTTCTCCATCTGCCTTCTCACGACCAGTGCTGCGCACAGGCTTTTGTTAATCGAACATGCAAAGAGCCACCCGCAAGCAGTGATCTCAGTATATATTTTGACTCATCAGCCACCGAAATCAGAGATGAAAGCGACATCTAATGGCTGAGAATACATAAATAGCCATTTCCATTCACTTTCAATTACCCTGCAGAGGAATCTGGTCACAGATGAGCTCAGTAAATTCACAATATGTTATCCTCAACAGCCAAGCTGAGCAAAATCACCTAATTTGTTAGAACATTAATCCTCTAAAAGTGGGCCAACCCTAATCATTTTATGGCTTCAGATTGCTTAATGGTAAAGCTAAGAGGACCCCCAGGGATGCCCAGGTGTGACCTTCAGTTAGTCAAGTGCAGACAGTCTCCTGATAACATAGACACACTAGTCTGGCAGGTGTCTTTCACCAACTTATCTTGGAAAGATGTCCAGTCTTTCCAAAGTAAGGATTACCTTGTGCTTATTTCTGAATCCCCAGGGATGGGCATAATACCAGGTACATAGAGGTCGCTTGACATATATCTGTTAAACAAAAGATAAAGTGATTGGCAGTTACCCTCAGTGAAGACGAAAGAGAGAGACCGAGAAAGACGGAGAAAGGTTTTTTTTGGTTGGTTGGTTGGGTTTTTTTTACACTTCTCAGTCTGAAGGTGGAGGTGAAGGCCCTCTTTGCTTGAGTCTATCTGTGAGGAATAGTTCTGAAATGCTGATAACTTCAGAGTACAACTGGTAGAATAATATAACAATTGAAAGCACAGACTCTGCACCATACTGTATAGGATTCAATCTTGGATCTGCCTCTTAGTAGCTGTGTGACTTTAGGCAAGTTAGCTAGCCTCTCTGTATCTTCATTACTGAATTATCAGACAAGGATAATAATGAGGGTTGTCATGAGTAAATAGATTTTATATACCTATACCTACCTATCTCTGTATCTCTATCTATCTATCTACCTACTTATCTATTGAATGTCTGGTACACAGTAAACACAATGCAAACTTGCACCATTACTATGTGGGGGTGCCAGGGTGACTCAGTCAGTTAAACATCTGACTCTTGATTTCTGCTCAGGTCATGATCTCAGGGTCATGAGATCGAGCCCAGCCTCAGGCTCCATGCTGGGCTTGGAGCCTACTTAAGATTCTCTCTCTCCTTCTCCCTCTACCTCTCCCCTCTCCCCCTCCCTCTCCCTCTCTAAAAACAAAAGGAATTCTATGTGAAGGACAAGTAGTAGAGTAGTAACAAGTTCATGAACACTTGCTCCCATGTAAATTGCCCTCCCTTAATGCTGTTCCCTTTTCTGCACCTCTTAGTATCCACTTCTCACAAGGCTGATAAAGCTTGAGGGCCCAGCAGCCTGGCAAGGAATAGTATATTTTCCTTTGGCCTTGCTTCCTACTCAGATCTCTCTGGTACCTAGTTGAAGTGATGTCAAGGACACCATTAACCATATGGCAGACCTGAGCACTTTGGTCTTCCCTGTTCTTTGGTCTTGGTGTCTTTCACTCCTACCTTCCACCATCCAGATGTCATGATAAATTTTAGCCACGTAAACCTCCCACAGCTGTACCAAGAGAACTATAGCCACATCCTGGCTTGGATAGCGAGTCAGTATAACACAAATTCATATCATTAGCAGGATGATTATCACCGGCTGACCAGTCATAGCGGCCTTCCTTTTTCCCCAATGAAAAATGGCTTTTTGAAAATCAACTATATTGAGGTATAAATTACATATAATAAAATGCTCCCATTTTTAAGTGTTCAGTTTAGTAAGATTTGACAAATGGATACACCTATACAAATACCAACATCTTCAATACATTTGCATCACCCCAAAAAGCTCCCTTGTGCCGGATGGTAGTAATTTATCCCTACCCCAGTCCTAAGCAACAACTCGTCTACCACTGTAGGTGAGTTTTGCCATTGCAAGAACTTTCTATAAATTTGCTGTGTCTTTTCTTGTATGCAACATATTTTTAAGGGTTATCCATACTGTTACATGTTCCAGTGGGTATTTTTGTGTGTGTGCTAAGTAGTAATTCCAATGTGTGGATAATTGGTTTATCCATTCATCTGTTGATGGACATTTGAATTGTTTGCACTTTTTTTACTATTATGAATAAAGCTTATATGAACATTTATGGACAGCTTTTCATGTGGACATATGCTTTTATTTCTTTTAGGTAGATCCCTGGGCATGATTGCCAGTCCTATGGGAATTTTGTGTTTAACTCTGTAAGAATCTGCCAGACTGTTTTCCAAAGTGTTTTACCATTTTATATCCCCATAAGTAATTTACAAGAGTTCCAGTTATTTCACATTCTTGCCAATATTTGATATTGCTAATCTTTCTAATTTTAGTAATGCTAGTGGGTGTGTGATTATATCTCATTGTATTTTAATTTTCACTCCCTGATGATTACTGATGTTGAGCATCTGTTCCTGTGCTTATTGGTTGTTTGTATGTCTTCTTTGGTGGAATAGCTGTTCAAATCTTTTGCCTATTTTCAGCTTGGCTTTCTTTATCTTATTATTGAATTTTGAGAGTTCTTTATGTGTTTAGGATAGGCACCCAGTTTCTTGTAATGTCTTAGTCTGGTTTTGTCATCAGAGTAAGACTGGCTTCATAAAATGAGAGTGAGAAGTATTTCCTTCTCTACAGTTTTCAAAAAAAGTTCATGTAGAATTTGTATTATTTCTTTCATAAGTGTTCAGTGGAACTCACCAATGAAGCAATCTAGCAAATCTGTAGTTTTCTTTGTGGGACATCTTTTAACTTTACACTTTAACTTTATTTTCTATAGATACAAGGCTATTTAAATATTCTACTTTTATCTACATTAGTTTTGGTAATTTGTGCTATTCAAGAAATGCTTATTTCATCCAAGTTCTCAATTTTTTTAGCATACAGTTGCTCATAATATTTCCTTTTTTCCTTTTAATTTACAGTAATAAATCCGGTTTTATTCTTGATATTTTTAAGTTGTATGTTCTTTTTTTTCTGATCGGCTGGCTACAGGATTACCAATTTTAGCCACCTTTTCAAAAAAATCAGCTTTTGGTTTTATTGATTTTCTGCTGGTCTGCTATTTAATTACTTCCGTTTCCTTCTTTTTAAAAATCAATTAATTAACATACAATGTATTATTTGTTTCAGAGGTAGACCCCAGATGTCCATCAACAGATGAATGGATAAAGATGATGTGGTATATATATACAATGGAATATTAATCAGCCATAAAAAATTACTTTATCTATTATTTTCTTTTGTTTATGTTGGGGTTATTTCCTCTGTGGTATTCAATAGCATCTTCTTAAAGTGAAAGCCTAGATAATGTCCTTGTTCATCCTGATAGTATTCCTTGTTCTCAGTCTAGTAGACCCTCTCTCTCTTTCTTTTGATTTTTTTTTTTTTCTTATTAGTTTTTCATCTTTTACTTATAACTTAGGTCTTGATAGTTAAAGTGGGTTTCTTGTAGAGTTGAGTATTGCTTTTTTTAATCCAATTTGACTGTCTTGGTCTTTTATTTAGTGCCTTTAGTCCAACTACATTTCATGAATTATTGACACAGTTGGGTTAAAATACACAATCTGCAATGTGCTGTTTATGTTTGTCTGAATAAATCTTTTTCTCACCTTCATTTCTGAAAATATTTGTGCTTAATATAGAATTCTAGGTTAACAGCATTTTTTTTGTTTTGTTTTGTTTTGTTTTTTCTTTTTTCAGTAGCTTAAATCTGTTTTCCCATTATGTATTGGCTTGTATTGTTTCTGGAAAGAAGTTTGACATTTTTATCTGTGTTCTCTTTTATGGAATAATTTTCTTTTCCTTTAGCTGTTTTAGGATCTTCTCTGTATCATTGATTTTCAGCAATTTGATTAAGAGAGGCCTTGGTGGGGTTTTTTTAATTGTTTATCTGATTGTTAATTTTGGTTAGGATTTGTTGGGTTTCTTGGATTTATAATTTTATGGATTTTATCAAAGCTGGAAATGTTTTCCCTTTATTTCATCAAAGACTTACCCTACTGCCTTCCTTTCTTCTTGGATTCCAATTATATGTGTGTAGACTACTTGCAAAGATTGCAAGAGGCTGTATTCATTTATTTTAGTCTTTTTTCTTTCTGTTTCCATTTGGACAGTTTCTATTCCTACATCTTCAACTTTACTAATCTTTCCTTCTACACTATCTAGTCTTCTGTTACCTTCAACATGTAACATGTTTATTTTATTATTTTTTTAAGATTTTTTAAAATTTTTTTGACAGAGACAGAGAAAGAGAGAGAGAGCATGAGCAGGGAGGATGGGTAGAGGGAGACGTAGACTCCCTTCTCTGCTCAGCGGGGAGCCCCATGCGGGACTCGATCCCAGGACCCCAGGATCATGACCTGAGCCAAAGGCAGACACTTCACTTACTGAGCCACCCAGGTGCCAAACATATTTATTTTAGACATTGATTTTTCATTCTTGGAAATCCCACTTGTTTTCTTTGAAATATTTTTTACTTCTCTCCTCACTAACTTCATGTTTTTTCTGTAATTCCTACAGCATATTTGTTAAAGCAATTTTAAAGCTATTATATGTCAATTCCTATCTTCTTTGTCATTTCTAGGTGTATTACTACTAACTTTTCTTTGTCCTGGTTATGCCTCATGTTTTCTTGCTTCTTTACATGTCTAGTAATTTTTGTTGGATGCTGGGAACTGTGATTTGTTACACTCTGCATGATTTTGTTGTCTTCCATGAAAGTGTGTTTTGTTCATTTTGGCAAGCAATCAAAGATGAACTTGATTATTTTGAGGTTTATTTTTAAGTGTTTAGGAATGTCTAGAGTAGTCTTTACTCTAGGGCTAGTTTAGCCCTATGACTAAAGTGTGAACATCCTGGGGTTCCTTTTTAATGTTAAATGAAACCTCACTACTTTGGTTAGTTGGAACTCAAATAGCTTTCAGTCAAGTATGATCTCTGAAAATTGCTGATTTTACAGCTCCCTAGTGGTTCTTTACTTGGCTGGGAGGAGTTTTAATGCTCTGCATGGATTAGTATTTAGTAATGGACTCAAGTGGACCTCTATGCAAGTTTCTGGTGCTCTTTCTCTGCATGGCTTCCTACTGTCCAGTTCACTGACCTACAAATCTCAACTACCTTAGCCTCCTCAACTTCAGGATTCTGTGTCCTCAACACAAGACCACTGAGTTCTGCTTGGGTTCTCCCTCTATGAGCTTCCATCCAGAAAGTACAGAAAACTGGAAGAAACAGTGACCTCACATTGCTTTTTTTACTTTCTCTCAAGAATCACAATTCTGCACTGTCTGTTGTCCAAAGTTTGAAGATGGTTTATTGTATTTTTGTCCAATTTGCTAGTGTTTATGGTGGGAGAGTGAGTCCAGTTTCAGTTACTTCATCATATTTGGAAGTGAAGGGGTATAGCTCAGGGGTAGAGCATTTGACTGCATCATATTTGGAAGTGGAAGTCAAACATTGCATTTTAATTGCTGTTACACTGTAGCCAAAATGGTTTTCTGATTTAAGTAAAATTCACATTAATCTACAAAAGACTTAACCTTCCCCTTCAAAGACCACAGTAATCCCTTTTCATCATTAAACAGATTTAAGGAAAAGCAAAGAATAAAAGGTCAAAGAAAACCTCCATTGGTTATGTTGGCAGGACTTCCATTAAAAAGGTTAGCACTTTTTTAGCAACATCTCTCTGCCTTTCCACTTTTCCTCACCTACCTTCTTGGTTCTGGATTTCCCATGCAGTACATCATGCTCCTCATTCTTTCCAAAATGTCTCTCAACAGAATTTCCTGCCTAATTAGCCATCTGTTCAGAGTCCAACTCCCCATTCAGGGACCATATTTGTGGGCCACACTTCAGTGGTGGTGGGAGACTAGCTCAAGGTTTATTGCTTTTGACCAAGGTAACATCTGTTCTTTTTAGCAGACCCCTTCTGGAGACAACAGTTCTGCCTTTGTTGTTTAACTCAAAAGAGTACATCTAATCAGCCTAGGCAGGAACAAAGGCTTCTTGGCCAGTCTTCGGGAGTGAACATCTTAATTAGATCAGGTCTTTAAATAATCTCCAGGTAGATAGTTAATAAAACTGGGGAACTTTTAATAACACTAAATCAAAATATATCTCTCAACTTCTAGTCTCCAGAAGAGCAATAGACAGAAGCATTCAAAACACTTCCTACTTAATTGACTTCCAAGGGAAAATACAGTTACACCTGGTAAGTATTTATAGGTTAGTTTGTTGTTATTTTATTTTGTTTTATTTTTAATTATTATTTTTTACTCTTTTAAGTAATTTGTTAAATAGTATGTTTGGAGTAATTTAGCTATTAATTCAGAAACATCTAGGCCCTGTGTTAGCTATTCCCTAGGGGTGAGTGGATATGGTTACCATTCCTAAGGAGCTCACAGTCTCCGGGAGGAGCAAGATGTGTAACTAGATCATTATAATATAGATATAATACAGATTATAATATAGATATAACATAGATAGAGACATGCTCTGAGTGCTGTAGGAACACAGAAGAGGGTGTGATTCTCCATGCCTTGAGAAAAGCTACCCAGAGCAGGTGCCATTTCAATAGTAGAGCATCTCAGAATCAAGAGAGTTTTGAACTAGAAATACCCTAGAAATACACGGAGCATTAAGCTAAATATTACCAAACAAAATAGCTTTTTCTGGGGCTGCTGATTTTGGGCTGAGTGAGGATATCCTCATGTTTAGTGCATAGATCATTATCAGAGAAAAGGAGAGAAAGCAAGAGACCAGGTCTGATACAGCTAATTGCATGAAAAAAGAAGCCAGAACTCTGTTCAAAGGCTGGGTAATGACAGCAAATAACTGACTAACAAGCATGTTCTTCTTAGGAGCCACGAATCTCTCCATCCCTGAAAATTCTTACATTTCTGGATGTGTGCACATACACATTTTTCTGAGAAGAGGGGTTTTTTTTAAATATGATCGGGTTATGAAAGTATCACATAACCTCTAAATGTTATGAACCATTGCTGCATAGTAAATTATCATGTAATGACAACAAGTTATGAAGCTAGAACCTCAAGTTTGAGACTTGGGTCCCCCGTACACTACCTGTACGACCTTAAATATATCCCTTTATCTCTCTATGCCTAAGTTCACCATCCGCCTACCTTGTGGAATTGTGTGAAAGTCAAAGGGTTTCATAAAATATAAAGTGCTACACTATTGTTATCTATAAAAATAAAAATTAACATAAGTAAATGCAAATTTGGTTTATTAGAAGTTCTTCGTTGCTCTTTTAAATATGACAAACCCAGGGGTGCCTGGCTGGCTCAGTCAGTGAAGCATGTAACTCTTGATCTCAGGGTTGTAATTTCAAGCCACATGTTGGCTGTGGAGATTGCTTAAAAGTAAAATCTTTTAGGGGCACCTGGGTGACTCAGCCGGTTAAGTGTCTACCTTCAGATCAGGTCATGATCAGCAGGGGAGTCTGCTTCTTCTTCTCCCTCTGCCCCTCTCCCTGCTCGTTCTCTCTCTCTCTCAAATAAGTAAATAAAATATTTTTAAAAATAAATAAAGCAAAATTTTTTAAATAAATAAATATGGCAAATCCATCCTAGAGGTTAATTCCTATTTGTATGTGTATGTACGTGTGTACATTTTTAAAAATTTTTCATGGCGAAAGTTTTCAACCATATGCAAAAGAAAAGAAAATAGTGTAACAAACTTCCATGTGCTCATTTCTGTAATTATTTAGCCAATCTTGTTTAATTTATACTCCCATCTCCCCCACCTTCCTTCACTGGGTTATTTTGAAGTAAATCCAATACATCATATTATTTTATCTGTATTTAGTTTAGCACATTTGTTAAAAAATAAAGCCTCTTTTTTTTTAAAAAAAAGACATCATTTTAACATAACAATAATATTATTATCATACCCCAAAATTAGAGTAAACCTTCAGTATCAACAATGTTCAAATTTCCCTGGTTATCTTCCTGAGTCAGGGTCCAAACAAGGTCCACACTGAGCCTTTGGTTGATAGGGCTCCAGAGGTTCACCGCATACCCACCTTCCCTGATCCTCCTCTCCAGGGCCCTGGATGCCCTTCCCTTGAAGCTCCTGAGCCAGAGCTGATCAAGCCAGTAATGGTAGCAGCAGCTTCAGGCACCAGCAGGTGGATCAGAAAATTATTTTTGTTGCCACACCCTTATTAACCAGGGCTCAGTCTGATTTTAATTTGGGCTTCTGTTTTGATTTCCCTGGCAAGCTACTGACTACTTGTCTACTGCTTTCACGATTATCTGTGCTGGTTTTAAAACTTGGCTACAAATTCTTTGACACCCCTTCTCTTGAGAAATGATGTCTATGCCCACTTGAGTCTGGGTGAGTTTTGACTGCTTTGACTAATAAAGTACAGCAGAACTGATACGATGTGACTTACAAAGCTGGGTCTTAAATGGCCAGGGAGGTTGTGTCGTTTTTGCTGGACCAGTCCACCATGCTGTTAGGAAGCTCAATCAGCATGGAGACTACGTGTAGGCGTTCTAGTTGACCATCCCAGTTGAGCCCAGTCTTTACACCATCCCACCAAGCACTTGTACCCATGGTTGAAGACATTTCTAGGTGATTCCAGTCCCTAGTCATTGGAGTCACTCCAGATGTTTGAGTGTTCCCAGTTGAGACTCTGAGGTGGTATAAAGCAGAGACAAACACCCCCACTTAAGTTTTATTAGAGAAAACCCTGTCTGAAATCCTGACCACAGAATCATTAGCATAACAAACAGCTTGTTTTATGCCACTAAATTTTGTAGTGGTTTGTTATATGGAACATTAATAATCACCCCAGGTCTTGTCATGCCTGTTTCCTTTAGAGAGTTAAATCCTCCCAAACTCCTACCTCAGTGCCGTACACTGACTGTCCATGATTCGGGAGACCAGCTAAAGAAACAGACTGAGAGATCTTACCATTCGTTGTGCAGAATTTAATGGAATCCCTATTGCTAGAAAAGTGACTCACTCTGACCCCAGGCTATACCTGTCATCTCAAAGTCCAGAGTGTCTTGGTTCCAATTTTTCTGGAAAATAAACCTCTAGATGCCAGGCTTTGTGGTGATGGGAGAAGGGTTCAAGTAGCCTAAATTTCAGTCTATCTTCATTAAGCCATCCCCACCCTGCCTCCAGTTCCTCAGCCTTTCCTGGGTCCTCCACAGTGAAGCTTCATTGTTGGCACCCTGTTTGCAGGCACTTCCTTTTCAGCTGTTGGCACTTGGCTAAACCAGTTTTCTCCCTTCTAGAGTATCTGTTGGCATATCATACCTGCTGTGGTTTCCTTGCCCCTTTTCTCCACTCTTGTATATTTGTATCTTGTTTTATTCATTCTCAGGCTTCTGATATCCTAGAAGCAGGACCAGGGGAGTGGCTGGATTTTCTGAATGTTGACCTTCCCTCCCTCCCTGCTTTCTTGTCTGCCTCTGACCCTAGCCACACATGATGCCAGATACGGCTGAGTTCTGAACTCAAACTTTCTTTTCTTTGCTAGAGTCCTTCAAACAGTTTTCTTATTTTCAGCCCTGTGCCTCATTCCCAACCTCCCCAGTACTTGACACCTCCAAGCTCTGAGCCTTGTAAGATCTCTGTGGGGTGGACTGCTCTCTATTGGCAAGTCTCTTCTTCTTCTTTTTTTTTTTTAAGATTTTATTTATTTATTTGAGAGACAGAATGAGATAGAGAGAGAGCATGAGAGGGGGAAGGGTCAGAGGGAGAAGCAGGCTCCTCGCTGAGCAGGGAGCCAGATGCGGGACTCGATCCCGGGACTCCAGGATCATGACCTGAGCCGAAGGCAGTCGCTTAACCAACTGAGCCACCCAGGCGCCCCGGCAAGTCTCTTCTTTTGCATACTCGACTCTGGTAAAATTTTATACAGATCTTACATAGATTTTCATTTTAACAAATGGAAAATGATTGGGAAAATTTGAAGACTGATACTAATCACACTAAGAAATTATAACTTTTCAATGATAATGGGATTAGGAGTTATGTTTTTCAAATCTTTTTCATTGAGAGATAACATACTAAAATATTTTTGAATGAAATTACATGATTAGGATTCACTTCAACATAATTAGGGGGAATTGGGTATAGATATAGATGAAGTAAGATTGACCTTAAACTTGAGTGAAATGGGTGGCTTCCTTCCTTCTCCAGACTTTTCCTTTCCATGTGGCCTTACCAGCACAAATGGCCTTCTTACAGAAAGGACTCCCTGAGAACACAGCTGTGGAAACTTCCAGAACTTCTTATAGCCTAGCCCAGAACCCTGGCACAGCATCATTTCATTGTATTACCTACAGGGAGACACGGAGCCATCCCAGAGTCAGTGTAGGAGGGGACTACCCAAGGATGTGAATACTGGAAAACGTGATTCATGGGCTGACTTTTGGAGGCAGCTATCCCACCTGTATATTAATGAAAACTTCACAAGTTTAAAGTTAACATGTCCTTGTATCATATGACCTCACTGATATGAGGAATTCTTAATCGCAGGAAACAAACTGAGGGTTGCTGGAGTGGTGGGGGGTGGGAGGGATGGGGTGGCTGGGTGATAGACACTGGGGAGGGTATGTGCTCTGGGAAGTGCTGTGAATTGTGCAAGACTGTTGAATCTCAGATCTGTACCTCTGAAACAAATAATGCAATATATGTTAAGAAAAAAAGAAAAGAAAGAAGAAGATAGCAGGAGGGGAATAATGAAGGGGGTGGAAATCAGAGGGGGAGACAAACCATGAGAGATGATGGACTCTGAAAAACAAACTGAGGGTTCTAGACGGGAGGGGGGTGGGAGGATGGGTTAGCCTGGTGATGGGTATTAAAGAGGGCACGTTCTGCATGGAGCACTGGGTGTTATGCACAAACGATGAATCATGGAACACTTCATCTAAAACTAATGATGTAATGTATGGGGATTAACATAAGAATAATAATAAAAAAAAAGTTAACATGTCTTTTCTTCTCCAACTGAGGACTGCTGTGGGCTAGCCATCTGCAGTTGGTAGAGAGATCATGATCCTTCTTTCCCCCTCCTTAGCATTTGTCCTCTCCTGCAGCTTGCCAATGTTTCTGACCCAGCCAGTATCAAAGCTGGGAAATGCAAAGGCAGTAAGCAAAGTGGGAGTTTTTAGTGTCATTATTATAAGACGGTCTCACTCTCTGGCTTTGGCAAATGTTTAGAGCTGATGTCTTCTCTTGTGATGGGACAGGTAGCTGTGGCCAAGTTGGTGCTTTCATTAAAGTTCTTTTGAGATCTCCTTCCATGCCACTGGGAACTTTTCATTGTACTTTCCACGACCTGGGCAAGGTATTTTCCTATGGCTCACTGTGTGTCCTTAAAGCCCAGGTTTTTCTTTGACTATTCAATGAAGAATCTTTGCTGGACTCCCCTCGCTGTTCATCTTCTACACACCCAAAGCAGCTCTCTTGGGCAAAATTTGGAACAGCTCCAAGCTGGCTGAATCACATTTCCCACAACTGAAAATCCTACTCATACATCCTTGACCCAATAATCTCTGAGAATGGAAATTAATCTTGATATAGCAACATTTCCTTTGTTGGTGCCATCAGAGAAGCTAGCCAAGCCAACCATATCTACCAGGTATTAGATATTCGCAGGAGAAGTCAGGCACCAGTCCATTTTGTCCCCACAGTGGCAGGGAACATATCAAGCTCTTCAAGTGAACTCACTGAAGATCCTCTTTTGCGGGGGATTACACACCAAATGTCCTTCCTTGGATGGAGACGAAAGGCTTGTAGCTCAGCTGTCCCCAAACAAACCTTCTCCTACATACCATCCTCAACCTTTTTAGACCCTCAGTGTTGGTGAGGGGTTTAAGAATTGTGTCCTGGGTTTCCAGTTACCTCCTTTTCACCAGGCCCCAAGGGTGGCCCATCTCACTCTGGAATCTGCTATCTATCGAGTCTTGGCGTCTCAGTTGTGACTTTCAATCTCATGTCCTGTCACAAATGATCTGCGTGCACAGCTGAATTCATCACCCAATTCCTAATTCAAATGTTTGCTTTGCACTCCTTTTCAAATGCTCCCAAAAGGTACTTTGAGACAGGTGGATTGAGAACACAGTTATTTAAAAAACACACAAAACATATAGTGCTTTATGTTTTAAAACTAATTTGTATCACAACATCCTCGGATTTCTTTACTTAAAGGAGAGACTAAATACTGACAAATGCCCTTTCCTCCCTTTACTCTGTACAGCCACACAGATATTTATAGTGTAGGAACCAGGCCACTTTCCTGACATAGATGATCAGGCATCGTGGGCCCATCTTGGTAACCATAGGAGCAGGCAGCCAATGACAACAGAGGCTTGTATGTGGCTCCTGTTTGCTCAGTGCTATGATGTTCCAAGGAATCACAAGGTGATATAAAGAAAACATATAAAATGCCTTTCAGTCCTTTTAAGAAGTACTTGGGAATGATTTCTAAAAGAAGTATCTGAATTCCTTACAGCCATTTTTGAACCATCAACTTGTACTAATGAAATTTATATTAGAAAAGAACTTACGATAATTTGAAAATGATGTAAAGTAATAAGAATGTAGATTCTATTAGCAGTTTGGTTGGTTGTTCTGTAGGCAAAGGAGAAATGATTTTTCTAGCCGTATTGACAATTAAGAGTATAATAAGAGGAGCTTTCAATAGAAGCTGAATGGCCCAGCTCATATAGGTTCCTGACACCTGGCAGAATCTGTGCCACTACTAAGGAATAAGGGAGACTTTAATCACCCTCTCAAAGAAAAATCCATGTCACATGAAATGTGCAAAAATGAGCAAAATCTACAAAGAAATGATCATTTCGGAGCCACGCAATACATGCAATAGCTTGACTTAGAGCTTACCATTCCAGCCCAGTGGGTACTCCGAATCCCAGGCCATCATTCACGGTTGCACAGGCTATGTATTAATAACCCCAGGACTCCAGCAAGCTGTTGACATAGCCAAGTCCATCTCTGGCGTGTCCCTGTCAAACCTCTCTGAGAGACACAGCTCAGGTGGAAACGGTGGGCTTCTGACTTAGAAGTTATGTTGCCCTATACTGGGTGCAGGAACTCCTGCACAACTAGGAGAGGGAAGGGCCAAACAAATGTTGTGCTTAGTGCAAAAGTGGGACTGGCTTTAGAGAGAAAGAGAAATGTGCGTGAAAATTCAAGACAGAAATCTCTAGGCAACTCTTTTAAAAATATTTCTGAATTCAAAAACAACCTGTCTTAAGACATTTTTGAACTCTTGTGTGTGTGTGTGTGAGCTACTCCACTGACTGAACTAAAGAATGGTACGGTGGAATTGTGAAAAACAATTGCTTCTTATCGTATATAGCAAAACTTGTCACAAAGGGTAGCTACAGAAATGCTTGCTCCTATCAGTGACTCCCAAAGCCTTTCCGCAAAGGCACTGTGGTATTATTTAGCAGCGAAGTGCTCCACCTAGTGGGCATAAGTAGGAATTTAAGTAAAAAACGGTAAAATCTTCCAATACATTTCATTTCCTCTTTAATATTTAACTCATGGAATTAATAGCCCCTTCACTGATGGGCCATAAAAGCTGTTGTAGCAGAAAGACTTGTGTTAAGGTCAAAGCTTTTTAGGCCATTGTAAGAGTAGAGATGTAAAAACCATTTTAGGGTTTCGAGTGGCCCACGTTTTCTCGACCTCAGCACCATTGGCATTTTGGACTAGGTAATTCTTTTTGGGGGGGCGGGGGGTGATGTTCTTTGCATTTTAGGATGTATTGCAGCATCTCTGACCTCCATTTAGTTGACATCAGTAGCAGCCCCCAACCCCCAACCACTAACCACAGGTCCTGATGATGAAAAATGTCTACAGACATTGCTAAATGTCTCCAAGGAAGCAAAACAGCACCCAGTTGAGAACCATTGGAATAGAGGGACGACATAACATGACATCGTTTACTAAGCTCGCTCTCTGCTTCTCTGTTGAGAACAGCCTGCGGGCAACAGAGACACCAGGTAGGGATGGAGATAGTGAAAAGTGGTCAAATTCTGGATATACTTTGAAGTTAAAAGCTGAAGTTGAAGTTACAGATACGGAGTGAGAGAGAGGAGAGTCAGAGGCGACACCAAGGATTTTAGCCTGAACAAACTAGAATCAAGTTGCCATGAACAGAGGTGGGAAGACAGCAAGAGGAGCTGGCTGGGAATATGTTGTAGATCAGGAACATGCAGTTGTGGGCATGTTAATTCTTTTTTTTTTTTTTTTTTTAGATTTTTATTTGATAGAGAGAGATAGCTAAAGAGGGAACACAAGCAGGGGGAGTAGGAGAGGGAGAAGCAGGCTTCCCGCTGAGCAGGGAGCCCAATGCAGGTCTTGACCCCAGGACCCTGGGATCATGACCCGAGCCGAAGGCAGGTGCTTAACAACTGAGCCACCCAGGCACCCTGGCATGTTACGTTCTTGAGAGGCTTTTTAGACACCTGAATGGAGATGCCAAGCTGCATTGGATATATAGTCTGGGAAATTAGGAGAGAAATCCAGGCTGTTCATATAAATTTGGGAGTCATTGGCTTATAGGTAATATTTAATGAGCTTATCTAGGAAGTGAAGGGTGGAAACAGGAATCAAAATTATATTATAACATGATCATAGCCATTATAAATGGATAATGTCAGAAGAAAATGTACAAAAGAGAATTCGGTAGAATTTATGAGCAGGTGGTCTTTTTTCCCCTTTATTTCTACTCTTTTTTTGTATTGTCCCTGTTTTTTTCCTTCTTTTTAGTGAACCTGTATTTTTTTTTAAGATTTTATTCATTTATTTGAGAGAGAGAAAGAGAACAAGCAGGGAGAGTGGCAGGCAGAGGGAGAGAGAGAAGCAAGCTTCCCACTGAGCAGGGAACCTGATGCGGGGCTCGACCCCAGGACCCTAGGCTCGATCCCAGGACCCTTGGATCATAACCTGAGCAGAAGGCAGATGCTTAACTGACTGAGCCACCCAGGCACCCATAGTGAGCCTGTATTTTTAAGGTGAGCTATAATTTGGCAGGGGTGATGGTGGTGGTGATGTTCTTACTTTTCATTATGAAAAGAACTTACATAAAGTTGAACTGAATAGTGTAATGAACTGCCATATACCGATTCCTCAGTTCCAATAACAACACACAGCCAGTCCTTTTTGATTTATAGTCCCATCCACCTTCCTCCCTATATTATTTTGAAGAATACCGAACATCACGATATTTCATTGTATTTTAGTTAAGTGTCTCTAGGACTGTTTAAAAAATTAAACATATTTGTAAATTATACAAATATCAAATTATCATGTTGTGTACTGGAAACTGGTGTTATATGATAATTATATCTCAATAAAAAATTATACATGGCTACACCATTATCACACTTCAAAAGTTAGTAATTTCTTAATGCCACTAAAGAAAGCATTTAAATTTCCAGTTGTATCATAAATGAGTAAAAACATTTTTCTTCCATTTTTAAATTTCTTTGATTCAAGGGCCACACATTGTGATTGGCTGGTATCTCCTAAGTCCCCCTCATTCCATCACTTTTCCCCCTTGCAACTTACTGAAAGAACAATATGCCAAATCGCATGCCTTCGGTGTCATGCATCATGATCTCTGTTCCATTTCCTGTAAATTGGTACATGTTCGATCAGATCTAGGTTTGGTTCTTTTCTGGAAAAAAATATGGTATGTTCCTCAATCAGAAAGCATGTGATGTTAAGAATGTGTCTGTGTATTTTTAGCAGCTGACCTAGGCATGAATAATGCCTATTACTCCCATCAATTCATTAGAAGTTGCAAAACGGAGATATCGTAATTTTGCCGCTCCTTTTTCACTTATTAGCTGGAATGCTTTTTCAGAGAGAATGTATCCCTCATTTACTACTTACCTACCCAGCGATAGTTTGTATGAGAACCATAGGAAATATTGATTCTTTTCTATTTACCAATTTTTAAAACAATGAGTTAGCTCACTAGCATCCTCTAATGGTGAGCAATTAGTGCTTTGTTTCTCATGTGGTGTATATGACTATTTAGTATCATTTTGAACTCATGTATTTATAACATATTCAATGTTTCAACCCATTGCAGTTACGATTTTCTATACTGATGTTCCAGTTGTGCAATCTTCCAATTGCCTTATGAGTCTTTTTGAGAGCATACTCAATAGTCCTTGATAGCTTTCTTACTATATGGCATGATAACATGGTGCATACTTTTCCCGCTAAATAGGTCTATTTATTTCTTAGATAAAATATCTCGAGTTTATACTGATAATTCTAATTAAAAACAGGACACAGATTTTGCTAAACCTATCTCTTTTCTCTTTAGCCAAGAATCCCAGGCCTGAGAGACAAATGGAGTAATAGAATATCACGTAATTATTTACTTGCTTTATCCCACAAAATTTTATCCCACACCATAATTTCAGAATAACAATACTGACACTGCCACCAACACTATGACTGTTGTCAACAGTATAAAATTATTTTTGCAGTGTTTTTTTTTTTTTTTACCTTAGAACATATCCCACTAAGGAGGTACAAGTTACTGCTTTTTATGGCAATTCGAAGAACCCTCTGTGTGGTTATGGCACCAATTGGCTATATACTTAAGTATATGCGTTTCATTTTTTTTTTTTTTTAAGACTTTTGCTTCATGAGTGAAGGGGAGTGGGAGATAAGAGTTTCCAGTTATGGAATGAGTAAGTTATGTGAATAAGTCACAGCATAAGGAATATAGTCAATGATACTGTAACAGTGTTGTATGGTGACAGATGGTAGCTACACTTGCAGTGAGGATAGACAGCATGATGCATAAACTTGTCAAGTCACTATGCCATATACCTGAAACTAACGTAACATTGTGTCTACTCAAGTAAAAAAAATTAAAAGACTTTCATAATTTTGTAAAAATATCTCAGTGACTCCAAAGTCAAATCAATAAAACATGTGTTCAAAAAACTCTGATTTCTAACAGTGTCCCCTCCAACATATTTTCTCCCCCACCCCTTATTGGTAACCATTTTTAAACAATTAGGGTTAAGCCTTCAGTTTTTAAAAAATATTAAGTAGATACTTTTTGTGTATGTATGTGGGTGTTAGCCCTACCCTTAACATGCTACAGCATACTTTCTTCTCCTTCGCTTTTCTCACTTCAACAACGTAGTGTGAGTGCTGGCTGAGTAAATTCTACGGCTACATAGATTCCACTGTAGCTGTCCCAAAGTTTTTTGACCAACCCCTTAATTTCGACTCTTTTCTGTTTCTGCTATTGCAGGTAATTTTGAGTTGTGCGTATGTCTTTTCATTTTTCTAAGAGTGTGTTTGAGACAGATTCCTAGAAATTGGATTGCTAGATCAAAGCATAAATGTATATGTAATGCTGCCAGTTATTAAAACTCAGGATTAAAATAGGACTATTTTGCAATGGCCACCAGGAATGTCAGAGAGTGTCTGTTTCCTCACAACGGTGTCTTTATGTTGTCAGATTTGGAATACTGAAAACCTATAGGTG
Source organism: Mirounga leonina (assembly GCF_011800145.1). Lineage (NCBI taxonomy): Eukaryota > Metazoa > Chordata > Mammalia > Carnivora > Phocidae > Mirounga > Mirounga leonina. Next base: position 36,219,115 of record NW_023270387.1, on the reverse strand, counting down.
AGAAATGGTTAACTCCATATACTTAATTTTTTAATTTTCTTTTTTATTACGAGTAAGGTCATTTTTTCATGTAAAAATCATCTGCATTTTCCCTGTGAACGGTCTACTCATTCCTCAGCCCAGTTTCTATACAGTTGTTGGTTTTTTTCCTTATTTTAGAAACAATTCAATCATTTTAGTCAAAATACAGTTTTCAACCCTCTAATCATATAACTTCTCAGACCACATTTTTCTTGAAAAGTGGTGACTAGCACAACAATTCCAAATTCAGTCATAGCAGTAACAAACATGAGCATCAGACCAGTGGGCTTGTCATCCACTATCCCTCTGTCAATTAAAAAACAAATTCTGCACCTTCTATGCCAAGACATTGTTCAGAAGTGAAGTTTTTCTCTGCCCATACGCTTGTCCTATCCAACTGACATCCAACTGATGATTCTCATCGTCCTCAACTTCTTGGCTATGTCTGAGAGGACAACTATACACACACCTCCTTAATACTGATTTTGTGTGGCAAATTGTCTAGGTACAAGTCACTTCAACCAAGCTACCTCAATTTCCTTTTGGAAAATGGCAGGGCATTAATAAAAGTCAATACTCAAGTCATTTGCCACTTCCCACTCCATTTCCTTGGCTACAAAATAAAGCAGTTGGAGAAAATGATACGTAACGATCTTCTTGACATGTTCAATTATCTGGTCTTACGTCATTTCCTTTTCAAAACTCCAGGAGACTACCCAAACTGCCTTTAAAATGTAGCTCCAAATAATTTTTCTAAGTTCACTCCCCAGTTCTCCTCAAAATATCCTCTACTCATTAGCCCTTCAATATTTCGTGCCTTTTTTTATATTCCACTTGTTCTCGGTGTGTGCCCTCTGGGCCAGACGCATTAGCATTACCTGGGAACTTAGAAATGCAAATTCTTGGGACCATCCCAGATTCATGGACTCAAGAAATTAGGGCAGAGGCCCAGCCACATGTGCCTCACGAGGTCCCCCATCCTGCCCTGTGACTGATGCATGCTCAAGTTTGAGAAAGCAATGACTTAGACTAACCTTTCCCACAATTCTTAGAATTCCCTTGCTAAAAGCTATTAGCTTCTTATTGCACTTCCTAATACCAAAGCTCCAGATATCTTTTCACGTATATGGTCTCCCCAACTAGACTATAAAGGCCTATGAATCAGGTCTTTAACTTATTTTATCAAACAACATGGTTTTAGTCATGTTCCAAAGTTCGCAAAAACGTAACTACATCTAGCTTGATTTGCTTTACTGTTGCTTTGAAATATCTCAATAGCTCAATAACCTGTTTCATGAAAGCAGTCTTAATGAACATGTCACAAAACTGAATGTGTTTGCCTCAGCCAGTTCTCTTCAATCTGTTAATTTTAAAGCCTCATACTGGGAAAATGTAGATGAAGCTTATGGTAGGCTCAGTAATGGTCCCCCAACAAGTCCACGTTCTAATCTCTGTGAAGAGGTTACCTTATGTGACAATAGGGAGTTTGCAGATGTGACTAAGAATTTGAGATATGAAGACTCCTGATGATCCAGGTTGGCCCAGTGATGGGAGCAGAAGGAAATACCATGACCAAAGAGAGAAGACCACATGGTAACAGAGCTAGAGATTTGAAGATGCTACATTTTTTAGCTCTGAAGATGGAGGAAGGGGCAGAGCTAACAAATGCAAGGAATGCAGCTCCACAAGCTGAAAAAGGCATGAAAACATATTCTCCCCTAGTGCATCCAGAAGGAACCAGCTCTGCTGACACTTGACATTAGTCTAGTAATACTGATTTTGGACTTCTGGCCTCCAGAACTGTCAGGGAATTAATCTTTGCTGTTTTAAGCCACTAAGCTTGTGGTAATTTGTTGCAGAAGCAACAGGAAACTAATACAAAACTTTTGACAAGTTTTTATTGTGAAATATTGGATTTAGAAAAAAGTACAAAATGTCAACAGTCAGATGTGTACAAGTACAGTATTTCAATAGTCTATACATGTGAACAGCTTATCAGGTTCACCAGAGAATGCATATTTAGACCAATACAATCTAAAGAGAACTGCAATATTCACAGGCTATTAATACATAAATAACTTGGGCCAAAATGACCCTCACTGGTAAATGCTAATTAATAGCTGAAAACGGGCTAAAAAGCACAATACGGCACACCATAGTATCTCCTTACAGGTCCACATTTAAAGAATATCAGCTCATTTTGTCAATACACTACAGATCCAGGACTGGGACTCAAGTACTAGTTTATACAATTGCAAAAAAATTAAGTTATAAAATAAGGTCATGGAATAAAGAGAGGGCATTTAATTAGGACTAAATACTGTGAAGCCCCTAAAAAGTTTTAGCCTTGGAATTTACAAAGCTTAATTACTGAGACTGATTTTCAATTTTTAATCTGTTTCCTAAAAAAGGGGGAAGGGGCACCTTGGTTTTTAGTAGCAGCTCCAACATGTTATAAGAACTATTACACAGTTTATTTTAAAACCATAATGAGCACTGTGGATTGATAAATGGCTATGAAACCAGAATATAAAACATTATAAATTTTAAAGAAAGATAATGACTATCTTACGAATTTAGCAAATCCCACAAACATTAAAATCTGTGTTAAGAAGGCATTATCTCTCATTGTTGAGAGTACTAAATTTAGGAAGATTATTGCATGAAGAGCTCATAAAAATAAACTGGTTTAATTTTTCCAAGTCAAGTCTGACTGATTCAATCTTTTGCTATATTACTTCAAAATTACCCTAGATAATGTTCTCAAATTGGACAAAGAATTATTTGATATCAACATATAATGAAAAGCTGCAGGAATCATCTCCTGAAACATCGGTTATGTTAAAAACAATTATTGTAATCATCCTGTGTTCTGAGGAAAGATGATCTTTGACCTGACATTCATAAACATTGTTTAAAAACTTAAAAACTAATACATTTAATAACAGTTTACTTAAAACAAATTTATCCTTGCCCATAAATTCCTAAGAGAAGGAACTCTCTTCCACTCTCTCCAGTATATCTAGCAATGCCTGATGCTTTACAATTGAACTAATAGTCTGAACTGGCATTTATTAAGGAGATTAATTCCATTAAAGGCTGAAAAACCACTGGATCAGAAAATAATTAGTCAATAACTTTACATAACCTATCCCAACCTACCTTAACCTTTATAGACAATTTTAAAGACTCTGATATAATTTTCTTATAAATAGTGCCTGTATCTTATAGTAGATTCCAATTTATTCAAAGATACTCATGGATTGATTTAAGTTATTTAAATTTTTCCAGATTTGCTTTAAACTTACAAATCAAATATGGTGTACATAAATATTAACTTAGATAAAAGGCAGATATATGGACCACTGCAGGAAATTATAAATTTTCAAAAGCTTTTATAAAAGAAAAATAAAGCAGAACATGTAACTCAAGAAATATGAACATGAAGCCATATGACATAAAAAATAAAATTACTCTATCAGAAATGATTTAAAATTAAATCTTTGGGGGGTGTATTTTTACATAATTCAATGAATTCAGTGACCAACAGCTTCTCATATCACACAGAAACAAACCACAAAATCATCTAGAGTCTATATGCATCATCAGTTCTTAATGCGATCTCAAACATTTTACTAACAACTCTGATTTCCTTTTGAAATAGGCTTCTGTACATATGCATTTATATACAAACATTTATTAAACATGATTTTAAAACAAACTGTATGTACAAAAGATCAGCATTCCTATAAATAAAAACATTAGGTGGCAAAAAGGCACTTGTAAGTAAAAATCTACAGTAGTTTGTACAAAACAGAACACATTTTACCTTGGATACTGTACAATAAACATTAATTCTTATACCAATAATGAAAATACTAGTTTACTAACTAATGTTAATGATGTAACTTTTAAAAACATATTTACATATACTCTGAAGTTCATTTAATAAAAGCACCATGATTTTCTCCTAAATTCATGTTGATGCAAAGTAAAAACACAATTACCAAAAAAACCAGTGTTTACCATTTTCTTTGTTTAAAAGTTTTTGTATTTCTAAAGTGAAAACTGTTTATCTGAAATCAACATAGTGTAAAACAAAAAACAAAACAAACCGAAAGCCCTGCTGCTCTGACTTCTGAACACCGTCACCTACTCTATTATTGCATGTTGCATTTTATAAAGAGCACGACTCATGCACTCCTTTACAAGTGTTTAATACTATTGCTGGCAAAAAAGTTCCTGGATAGCAAATCATTAAAAAGTAACTTCAAGCCAGTTGAAGTTTTATTTGAACGTTTTACAACTTAAAAAATGCTGTATATCAGTTACAAAAGTGAATAGGAAACACGCCAATTCATCTGGTGTGCAAAAATATTTCTCCACTACACAGAATTTAAGGGCTTCACAGAATTTTTCTCAAATTTACATTTTCAGCAGAAACACTACATGAATAACTACTTTCTCAAGGGGACGTTAGTATGCTTCCACTTTTGTCAAACTTTTTACCCTTTGACAATGCTGCGACCTGTTTGAGTAGTTCTCTGTTTTTGGCCTGTGGGAGACAAAAACATTTAAGGTGAAAAATGCTTGAAATATTAAGTCATGTTGAAGAATACTACTTATTTAATGCTGTTCTTTTCACTTGTACAACAAGATTTCATTGAAACACTAAGACCAGATCAAAGAGTTGGTATATTAAGGTTCATCTCTTTAATGCTGGATATTGGAGAAGGAATATTCTAGATTGGTTTATCAGCCCCTTTTGTAAATGTTGATATAATTTAACTATTGTTCAAAGATACAATCAGTTAGAAAAAAGGCAACTTAGGCAATCCATTTGAGAGGGTCAAATTTTAAATAAGGAAAAAAGGTCTGGCTCTTTAACTTAAAAACATAAAATGAAAACTATGAAAATAAATTTTATAATTAATGACTCAAGTAATGATTTGGGAGGAATACTGCCCAACAAACTGTACAAAGTGTTCCATTTGATGTTTACCTATTTATAGAATAAGCAAAAGAGGTCCGTTTTGCAAAAATATTCACACTTTATCACTTTGCCAAAGGGACCCTCTCTCAACTTAATGCTATTCAACTAATTTTTTTTGAAGTATCCATCAGAAATGCCCTCTCTGATCTCATTTTTGTTTCTTTAATTGCCATAACAGTAATTAGGTACTGGCTTTGATGTAATTTGAACATCTATACATCATCGTTTTCAGATCTGTGAAAGGATGAAATTATTTTTCAAAGACTCCAAATTTCACTTTGCCATTGCTCTGAACTGAATGTGCCCTTCATTCAAATGTTCTACCCGCCAAAGACACTGTCCTTGAGCCAAAGCACTATAACAATCACCAGTGTTTAGTGAAGAGGAATGTGTAAAGAGGGACCTTCAAGTGAATACTCTCATATTTTGACTGCCTTTGTCTCCCTATGTGATCTCTTAACTGTGGAAACACAGGTAATAAGAACCCTCCATATATACAAATACATTAATGATCAAACACTTTTGGAGTTTTTGAGCCAAAATGAGGAGAGTGTTGACAACAGACTAGAATCTGAGTGCTGCCCTAAAAGCAACAAAATTTTTCCTCTGGTTTACGTAGGAAAACCATTTATTTTCCTTCACAAGTCTCAAGATTTTTTATTATCTAGATAATACTTTTTTTTTTAACCTCAGGGCTTCATCTTCTACTCTAATTTTGGCCTTTGTATGGCAAGATAACACCCTGCCTTCTCTGTACACCATCTTAAACCAGTTTCGTGAAACATAACCTTTTCCAAAGCTTTGTATTTCCACTCCACCTTTCTTAAACCAAACTCTCCCCAATTAATACCCATTACCTCCTAAATGCAAATATTCTTAGAACGATTTCATATTTGCAAACCTAACCATTTTTATGTTCGAATGCCTGACAGAATTTCTCTCTATTCAATAGTTGTTAAATAAGGTGGTAATTAAAAGTTTCAATTTCAGGGGCGCTTGGATGGCTCAGCTGGTTAAGTGTCTGACTCTTAATTTCAGCTCAGGTCATGATCTCAGGGTCGTGAGATCGAGCCCCATGATGGACTCTGCACTGGGCATGGAGCCTGCTTAAGGTTCTTTCCCTCTCCCTCCATTCCTCTGCCCTCAGCCCTCTAAAAAAAAAAAGTTTTAATTTCAAATCCAATTTCAATTTTAAATCTAGAAAAATCACGAAGAATTTCATAGGATTTTGTTTTCCCTTTAAAATTAAACAGCTTGAGAAACTCAGAAGACAAATAAGGAGAATTCCGGGTAGTTAGCAGTAAGTCAAGTGAGTACACTTAATGATCAACTGGTTTATTTCTCAGCTGACCAGTCCTAGTCAGTGTAATAGTTTTAAATTGTTTTCTTTTTATTGTTAGCCACATTATTTAATTTGTAAATACAATAGATTCTCTTTGCCAAAAACAGAAATCTTAACAGAATTTTTAAAATACAGATTAATGAAGGGCATAAAAAAATGGTATGTTTGCAAATGTGCCTCAAAGAGCTTGCCATCAGATCTCTAAGTTATATTTATCCAAAACCTTTTATGTACTGACAATATTCAAATTATCTTTTCTTAGTCATCAATAAGAAGCAAACACAAAAATCAAAGAGTTTGTAATTTTCACATTCTAAATACGAAACACAAGAATTCAAACATTAGGTGTTGAAAGCAGTTTTCCCTTTTAATTTTTTAGCAGCTAATTTTCAATTTGCATTTATATATTCGGTCTCCTAATTGCAACACTAATAAATCTATTTACTGATAAATTATGTAAGAAAAAACCCTTAAGAAAAATTAACAATTTATCAGTTGTTAAATGCAGATAAGTCCAAATGTGTCTTATTCTAATTTAGGTACATTAAAAATGTATTTTACAATGCAATACTTAAATATGTATGCATTTAAAATTTTTATCCTAATGTTACTTCTTTATTATGTACCCTGCAAAAAAAATCAAAAAATTTAAAATTCTTAACAAGTTAAGCTAAAAATGTTTAGAAATAGTGGCCTAAAGGAAAGACTATCTGGAGTAACACAGATCCTGCTGTGTAACCTGGAGTCTATTTTCTCATACGTAAGACAGAAACCTCACCACCACCTCAAGAGGAGTTGAAAGAACTAATCAAATATATAAAACACTTAGCCTAACACAGAGGCTGATACACAGAGGCACTCAAACCTTAATCCCCTTTCCCCCTTCATTAACTTCACTCCTAAACAAAAAGTAGATTTTTTATTTGGTATTCTGCTAGGACAACTTAGGTTGTTTGTTTACTTTGGTATTTTGCACAATTTTTTCTTGTGATGCTCCCTGCTTATTTCCCAGGTTTAATAGTTTAAAATGTTTTGAGAACTATTAGAACATAGTAAATTTTCTGCTACAGGATTGTTACAACAAAAAGGTAAGAAAAATAGTTAATTCTGTTTACTCAACTAAATGGAAAACCCTACTAGTACATGGCTGCTGTAGGGACTACAGTTAAAAGAGAGTACACAACTGTAACAGAATGTTTCTAGCAATTAACACAAAAGATATAGGAAGTGGTCAGATAACAAGGAACAGAAACCTGAGTGACCTGAGGTGGTGGGAACAAAGAGAAAGTACAGTTTAATCTGAGTCACAAGATGTAGGTTTCTATGTCAGTTCTAATTAATTATGTGACCACCATTTCATCTGTAAAGTGGGAACTCAGTTATTATAAAAAGCAAGTAAGACAGCCTATGTAAAATCATGTTAGAAATGTCATACTTCTATCTAAACATTAGTTGCTATTCTATTACAGTTCAGCTACTGACCAAGAAGAGTTACTAGGCTTAAGATACCAATCAGGCTAAGATGTCAAAGAGAAGGTCCCCTCTGTTTACAACAACAAAATAAAACAACAAACTGCTCTTTTGGACAGTGAGTTGTACTAAATTTTATCATAAATTTAAGTATTGCTCACAGTTTTTCTGTTACCTCAATTCTGGATTTACTCCAGAGTTTTGGTTACACCACTTTAAATCAGAGATCATCATGCAGAAGATTCTGTTGCCAGGTAATCATTCAGCAGTAATAACTGAATGAGAAAAATAAGAAAATCATAAACCAAATGTATACTGGTGGATAATGTCCAAAAACCCAATTATATGGGCAATTTCTCAACAGAAGGCAGATGGACATTTCCATAAATCATTCATTCAACAAATTATTTGAGTGCCTACCATGTGCCAGGTTCTACACAAAGTTTCCCTTTAAAACTCTTTGTAAGACTAATGTTAAGACTAGGGCTGTAACTGAAATTCAGGTTCCTAAATTCATTTTACAATTTCATGCAATTTAAGCTACCTTCAAAGAAGTATGAGGAATACAAACCAAAAGGCAGGACTAGCACATATACCCTGGTTTTACAATGAAAAAAACAAAAACAAAAAAAACCTCAGGGCAGCATTACTCTCTTCCTTTCCAAGCTGCACCCTCCCATGAAGTCTAAACTCTATGTGCTGACATGCATCCTCTTTGCTTTTAAGACTTAAAACTACTAAAGTTTAAAAACCCTGTTACCCAAAGATTAATTCCTCAGATGTCAGAATGTATAAATCGACAGAACATGTAATTAATTTAATGTGGTCTGATTTCTAAATTTATGAAACTGAGGTGAGAAAAGGCTTAAATAAGGGAGTAATGTCTATCCCTGCTGGATGCTCTCCATCTCCGCATGCCGGACATCAGATACTACCCTCTCTGTCACTATGGTGACTCTTGGCTTCACCATTCAGTTGTTCTGTATATTGAAATCCTCCTGAATATACCTTGCAGTAATCTTGGGAGGCTGGCCTTGGCCTTGATCACTAGAGGCTCCCTGCTGCAGCACACAGAATCCTATTTGGCACCTTAAAAATCACAGTACAAAGGTTAAAGTGCACTCCTTTGCCTTTCATCACTGCACGTAGCATAAATTTCCTCCACTTGAGGCCCCTAAGAATTGGTTTTGTACACCCACCTCCCTTCCCATTATCTGGGCAGAAACACGAAGAATGATTGCACAATGTACTAAAGACCTTATTTTCACCTTAGTTTCATGAATCCGATCTTTAATTTTTTGTTTTTCACGCAATGATCAATTGAACATACTCCACTGGTATCCTCCTCTAAAAACCCCGTAACGAGTCTAAGCAAAAGTTTTCAGAATTAATATACTGAATCCCCTTATCAAGTGATTTCAAGCAGTAACTTTTAATGGGAGCAGGATTAAGAACTGGTAAAAAGTCAAAATCAGGGGCGCCTGGGTGGCTCGGTCGGTTAAGTGTCTGCCTCCAGCTCAGGTCATGATCTCAGGGTCCTGGGATCCTGTGACAGGCTCCCCACTAAGCAGAGCGTCTGCTTCTCACCCTCCCCTCTGCTCCTGCTCTTGCTCACTCTCTCTCTCAAATGAATAAATAAAAATCTTTAAAAAGTCAAAATTGAAGCTGAAAATGCACCAAATACACATAAAATTTAGGGATACCAATACCAGTCTAAGACAGTATTATTAACAATTAAGCAAGGTCAGCCCTCCTTGCCTAACAGTTCATATAAATAATGTCATTTACCTGAAGTTGTTCCACAGTTTCTTTGTGAGCTTTTTCCATACTGTTCATCTTTGTTCTCAAATTTGACTCTTGGTACTGAAAGTCTGCCTTTAGTTCAGTTAACTGAGAAACAGATAAACAAGCATATAAATTTATATATGCTCATGTATAAAAATATATATATGCACACATCATTTTAAACATTCATTATAAATTCACAACACGTTATAGAAGTGGAAGATGTCAGCAGTTTCCTAAGTTTTATAACTTATTTAGAATTTGTTTTGTGAAATGAAATTCTATTTTATTATAGTATATTTTAAAGTTAAGATAACACTGAACTGTCAGTAAAACTTTTGAGAAGATGCCTTTTTCTGTTTCAATTTAAAGATGGCTTCACTGGACACAGAGTTTGGCAACTGGAATGCCAACAGGAAAGTTTAATGGCTCATATTGGGGAAAAATGCTTCAATTACAACATACTTCACATTATATATAAACAAAGTAAATGTTAAAAATGGTGTCAGGTTAAAATAATCTTTCAATGACAAAAGACAAGTACAAAAAGGAGTGGTTTTATCAACCATGAGCTATACTGCCTTTTACTTTAAAATTTACATCCGGAATTATGTATCTAATACCACCTAAGGCTTGAGGTAAAATGGAGAACAAAGCACAGAAATACAACATGGAATAAGAAAGTTAATTTAAAATTTTTGCTAACTTAGACAAATGTAAGAAAAAAAAATCAGTGGTTTGAGGAAGCTACATTTTCTTCTTAAATATCAATGACATACATAAAAATACATAATCCTTATGACCTTGAACTAAAAAATAAGTTGGTATTATATAATTTCATTATCAGAACCATGAAGAAGAAAGCTTCTGGTTATTTTTAAATGGTTTCCATTATATATAAACTTTAAAGGTTTGCACGTTCTTTTTTTTTTGTATAGATATATAACAGCAAAGAGAGAAAGGAAGTCATGGTGTATTATATTCTTACTGTCTGAATAAAAGCCCTTGCTTTTGCCAAATTCAAAGAATAACTGAATTCTCTGTTTACTAAATTACAAAGGAATTCCTGTTCTGAAATGTCAATTCACATTAGATCAGCTAAGATAATTATTCTTGTCACTCCACTGTGTGTTGCCTTCAGATTATGAATTTCTGGAAGATAAGGATCATGTCCAATTTATTTATTCATTTTTGTATCCTCATGATCACTAGAGGATACATGGCTGGCTCTAGAAGTCATTGAATAAAGTGAAATAAATTTAAGAAAATATCTTGGTTGCCTTAGATTTACATTATAAGAAAAAAGAGCAAATACGTAGCAAAATATTTTAGGCTCAGAATTATTATTTTCCTTACAACACTGCCTATTTCCATTCCCATTATTTTTTTTTTAAAGGAACACTAACAAAAGCAGAAAACTTTCACAAACTGCACTAACACAGAAGAGTCATGCTATGAAAAAAAAAAATCTAATAGAAAAGTCAAAATTCCACAATGCATTACTACTTGTTTTTGGAATTGTTACTTTATAGCAAATTTACTATTTTATTCAACTTTTACCTAGATTACCTAGGTTAATATAGATAAATCTTTGTGCACAGAAATGTCTTTAAAATTTTGTGCATAAAACAAATTTCCATAAAAGTTCATTAATTCAAAAAATTCTGTTAATCAAAAAGAACCATAAAAAGACACTCCTAACTAACCTATTCTTATGTCAATCCTAAATTTCATATACTGAATTTGCTTAAACTAAGATACAAATATATTAAATTTAAATCCACTAACCATCAAGGCACAGGAAAATTTAACACAAAAGTTGTTAAATGCCAAGCTCAGATTCAAGCACCACTACAGATACTCAGAAATACAAATAATTCATACACATATTTATAATTAAGTCTTATTCATAATTTTAAAAGGAATGTTTTTAATGTTCTCCTATTGCATAAGGCATTTGAAGTAAGTCAAACTTACAGAATAGTCTACAACTATAAACAAGTACAAAAGTTGGTTCTACGCTCAAAGATGACCCAACACGAGTAATAGCAGCTATGAGCATTTATACATGGCAGGAGCTGTAGTAAGTACTTTATATTTCCATTTAATCCTAACAACCATCTCCTGAGATGGTATTAATACTCTCATTTTTAAAAAACTGAGGACCAAAGATGTGAAACCATTCTGCTCAAGTTCACATAGAAAGTGTTGGAACTTTTCACTAAATTGACAATATATTTGATACTCCTAATCTAACTGACAAAGTCCTCAGAAGTACACTTAGTTCCTACAAAATGATCTTAGACACCTACTGCTAATCACCACACAGGACATTTCCATAGCACTACTTTTCACCAGTTATTTGATCTGGATTGAAATACACGATTGGTATGTCAAGGACTACACTCAACTACTTTCTCAGATCACAAGAATTTACATAATATTCCATTTACATGTCATTTCCAAATTAAGACATTAGGCTTACTTTTAAGCTACAGGTTACTGGAAGCTAATGTTCAAAACTTATTATAATTCTCTCTCAGTTAATTCTTAGAACTAAAATTCTGAAAGACCTATTTCAGCCATAATTCATAAAATTATGAGTAAGACTTGATTATAAATATGTGTATGAATTATCTCTATCTCTGAATATCCATAGTGGTGCTTGAATTCACCATTTTCACCTAACTTCTTTAGACGGCTTATGTTCCAATTTGGTTTTTGTAATGTGTCTTGTAAGAATCATGCACAACATTACCAAATTATTAAAGTCTAATAAAATTTGCATTTTCAAGCAGAACTCAAGATGTAAATCTTACCAGGCTTCAGTGAACCATGTTCTTACCTTTTTATCTTTTTCTAAAATGGTCTGGTCTCTCTGCTGTAAGAGACGTTTAAGTGACATCACTTCTTCTTTCAGTTGACTTATAAGGACAAAATTGTCTGTTCCCCCACTATCTGCTGACTGATTTATAGAGCTACTAAAAAGAAAAAAGTAAAACACAGTTAAATGAAGTAGAAGGAAAATTAGCAGGTGTTCAAATTGCATAAATTAGACAATTCCACAAACATCCTTAAGGCTAATGCAAAAAAATATGTACCTGACAGAAATGGATGCAACTGGCAAATTACCTTACTAATGGCACACATTACATACACCTGCAGAAATATAATTCAGTATTAGCTTTTAGGGGGTCAATACTTCTAGTGTAAAGCAATAGGCAGCCAATTTGTACAGTAACATCAGCAAACTTTTGGCTAATGAACTAAAAACAAACTCACGCTCATAATACTTTAAATTTAAATACATTTTCCAAGCAGGTCAATTTAAAACATCACAATTAGATTTTTAGATCTGTGTTTCACTGAAGAATAATTAAGATCAAGAGAATGTTCTATTCAGATTTGTTCTCCTTTTTTCAAAACCCAATGTATTCCCCAAATAGAACAACAGTTCAGTGCCACTTGCTTATTGCCAAAATTAAGTTAAAAATTTTAACTAATTATGGTTACTTTTCTAGGTGACTCAAAAAAGTCAATGAAGAAGATACATGTTTCTATTCTTTTACCTAGTAATAACTGGCAATCAACTGTAACTGTTCAACTAACTTGAATTTTCGTAGCGCTAAAGGAATTCATTTTTACCTATCTCCATTAGATGGCTTAGATTCCAATTTGGGCTTTTTCTTTGGAGTTTCATTCTGAATTGCTGCAGAGGATTTATGGCTGAAACCAAACATTAATAAGAATAATTAGAGTAAAAAGGGCAGAGGCACCAAGTGATGTTATTCTTCTTCCCCTAAAATATTACCGAATATCATTGATTTTTTAAAAGCATAAGTAACAAAGTTAAAGGGATGTCACGTTAAAAAAAAAATATCCCTCAAAATGCTTCAGAAAATATGTTAACATATTTACCTCTGTTTCCACAGTCCCTGCTCTTGTTCTGGACTCAGATTGCTGATTCTGAAAAATATATAAATGACATCTAACAACAACATTTATTTAATACATCTATGCTTAACAACATTCTTCCTAATGGACTCAAATTACGTATGTTTAGAATCTTTTGTTCAGAGAATGCATATTCAATTAAGTTTTTGAACTAAAGCTAATCACATTCTGTTAAGTTCGATTCTAATAACTGGTAGCCAATTGCTACTAAGTTCTCTAACAAAGGTACAGTGACAGGGATTAAATTCTTTTTTTAATCATTTTCCAAAAGTCAATTTAATATCATACTAAAAGTTGGGGTATATAAGCATGAAAGTATGACAATCATCATACTTAGGGTGCCCTTACTATTTCAGACAAAAAATGTTCTATCTTTAAAGTTAAGGCCTTCCTAATAATCCTATCTGGAGATTCCTCCTTTAGAGCAACTCAAGTTGCTCAGAATAGTGTGTCAAGTTCAACCAGGAAATATCTTAATTTGTTTCATTCCTAGTTTTCCTAAGAACCCTCTCCAAAGTCCCTAGATGTTTCTTCAGTTAGTACTGTGGAACAGACATACCGAAAATACTGGGAAATTTCATATTAAGAACTGATTTTACTTTTATTTATAATTAAATGCTGTATTACTAATTCTTTTCTATTATGCCATAACACTAATAATGACTTTATAATTCACTATGAATCAAGTTTTCTTGCAGTTGCATATCAGCCAATCCTGCATTAACCCCTAGTTTATTGACTCAACATGTATAGAGCATACCAGACGCCACATATTTTTACAATGTAAGATGTTAAAAAAACCTAGGCTGTGTGACCTTTTGCCAGTTACTTAAAATTCCTGAGCCTTAGTTCCCTCATCTGTGAAATGGGTATAATTTATACCTTATAGGGATATCAGACTTAAATGAGTTTATATAAAAACACTTCATACATTACTAGTGTATATACAATAAATAAAAACATGTACATATATTTGAGTATAAAATTTACTATTGCAGCTGTATAAGTTTTTCAAGCAAGAAAAAAAAATCAGACCATGTTCTTAAAAATCAGCTGTAAATAAAATACTAAGTTGGGGAAAAATGCTGTAATTCCATAAACCGGAGTTATTATTTATTTGTGGCCATAAATGGCAACACTACTGAGGAATTCAGTTGCCCTTTCTTTTTACAAATTTCATCATAAGAATTAGCAAACCATATAATCACACATGAATTAACAGCACTATCCAGATCTCAAAGTAAGAACAATCACATTAGTAATGGCTTAACAAAAACACCTGGAATTCACATCCTTGCTTTCTGAGGTGGCCATTCCCGGATCCCGATTGACCTGCTTTTGCTCTCCTCTATCTCCACCCATCACTACATATCACAATATGTACATCCTCATAACTGTTCTAACCTACTAAACTTACAATAGAACCTCACAAACTGGTTGCCTACTCATTAAACGGTCTATATCCATCAAATACAAAACAGTATTTCTATTTCTTAAGCAACAAAAAGGAAAAAAAATTAAAGGTCAATACCATCCTTATTCCTTTTACTTTTGACACCTGTTTTTCTTTCTACAGATTAAGTTACTGTCATAGAATTTGATCTTTATAAACATACCCTGTGTCCTATCACACACTAAGAAAAATTTATCTATAAAGAACAGGGGAAAGGGACACTTCAGTTGAGTTTCAGGAGTAGGTCTGTTATAGTTACTTTGTCACAGTTTTTCTTAAAAAGGCAAAATCAAGAAAGATTTATGTTCCTTTGTTCCTTGGGATATTCTGACAGAGGCACCACAAGATTTCTTCAAAAGAGACAGATTAGAAGTCACAATGCACTCCACCACTGTGACATGCAGAAAGTACAACACCAGGGTAAGGCAAGTGAAAAAATTGCTAAGTAAACATCAGTACCTTGATAAAACTTCGTAATATGTGCTTGCCTACAATTTAGAATCAAATTTTGTTAATTAGTACTACATTATATTCTAAAAATGTGTTCTTAAATGTTGTAGGCATCAATTTTCTATAAATGAAATTATGTTTTATCTACCTAGAACTTTAAAGACTCATAGAGAAATTCAGGAGAAAAACAAGTTCTTCTGAAAACTGGTTATCATGTCCCTGTTTTGTCCATTTTGTGTTTAATTTGTGCTTTAATATTCTTGATTTTTCCATGAAGACTAAAACCACAATTCAAAAAACTTTATGCTACACACATATTACCACTATATAACTTTCTCCTCCCAAGGCACTTTAAAAATCAAGTAGTTGTTTATATTTGAATAGAATTCCTGCCTATGTGTTTTTAAAAAAGCAGCAAAGTACTGCTAATTTAAAAGATTATTTTCAGGGGCGCCTGGGTGGCTCAGTTGGTTAAGCGACTGCCTTCAGCTCAGGTCATGATCCTGGAGTCCTGGGATCGAGTCCCGCATCGGGCTCCCTGCTCTGCAGGGAGCCTGCTTCTCCCTCTGACCCTCCCCCCTCTCATGTGCTCTCTGTCTCTCTCATTCTCTCTGTCTCAAATAAATAAATAAAATCTTAAAAAAAAAAAGATTATTTTCACACTTTTGGAAACTTCAAGATTTAGAATGCTTCTATCATGATCACAAATGATAATCTCACAATCTGTTCTACAAAAACACTGAATGTACATATCCTAGTCACTGATAAATATAACTGCATAGGACTATAATTTGTATTTATAACTGTAAATACAATTTTTACACGTAAAATCCTAACAATTATTTAAACAAAAAAAGAATATTGAGGACTCTGATAACATAAACCTATGAAGTATTAATGCTGGTGTACCTGTATTTTTACTTCATATGATCAAAATTTTATGTAATTCCCTAAATGTACTATTCTTTATTTTTATGGTAAACAGCTTAACACACTCCAGGTATATAATTTTATACAGGCTTACCTCAAAGATACTGTGGGTTGGGTTCTAGACCATGCAATAAATACTGCAATAAAGCAAGTCAAATACATTTTTTGTTTCCCAGTGCACCTAACTTATGTGTATACCATACTATGGTCTATTAAGTGTGCAAGAGCATTACATACCTTAAAAAAGTAATTAAAAAATTGCTTAAAAATGCTAATGTCATCTGACCTTTCAGCAAGTCATGAATCACTGATCACAGATCACCATAACAGATTTAATAAGGAAAAAGTCTGAAATACTGTGAGAATCCAAAATGTGACACAGAAACATGAGTAAATGCTGTTGGAAATGGTGCCTACAGACTTGCTCAACGCGGGGTTACCCCAACCCCTCAATTTGTAAAAAAATGCAGTATCTATGAAGCATAATAAAGCAAAAATGTGATAAAACAAGGTGTTCTATATACTGAATAAAGTAGGGAAAAGGCCCTAAACACTCAAGAAGCTTACCATGTACAACAGAAACTAGACTTGCACAAAAATAGTATTTGCAAAAAGTTAAACAGCAATACTTGGCATTAAATTGCCAAGAGGATTTTAGAAACCCTGCTTTCAAAGTACTTACTTGTGGTGACTACTGCTGTGACGATGGTGATGGTGATGATGGTGGTGGTGATGTTTTGAATGATGCTGGTCTTTCTCGGTAAGAGATGAAGAAGATGAGTTTGAATGTGAAGATCCCAGGCTCTTCCTTTGTTCTTTTGTCTTCTGTAAAACTCTCTTGTATGATAAAGTACAGAGCCAGCATAACAACTTTCCATCAACCTTTTTAAAGAAAATATTTGTATTAAATTAAATGTACCTATAAACTGAGTTTAAGTGAAAAATAAACTATTCAACTTCTAGCGTAGGCGCACACACACATGTGCGCTCTCTCTCACACACATGCACACATACACAGATCGTTGCAAAATGGTAATAAAATTAGACTATTATGAAACCTGGGAAAATGCTCATTTGGTATGTCATGAAATTGGTGAGGATGATCTATGGACTGCCATTAGTTTTGAGGCATTTTTTAATTTGGAGAGAAAAGTTTGTTTTCTTATTACTGGGAAATAAGCCTAAATTGACATACTTCAAAGAATCTTACTAAGCACCAGCCTGAATTCTTAAGTCACTGTGCAATTACTAAAATCACAAAGTAATTCCCACTACAGTGAAAACTGTTAGTTTATAGAAACAAGGAGACCTTGAATGACATATACATTTGATTCTCATTATTGGCAGGTTGCCCATTTGCAAATTCACCACCTACTTGCTAAAATTTATCTATAACCCCCAAATCAACTTGCAGTGCTTTCATGATCATTCACGAACACGCACACAGTAGCAAAAAATTTCTGTAGCCGGAGAGCAAACAATCCCTGCAGAAGTTTAACAAGGTGACACTCCGCGGTCGTCTTCTTTCCACTCTTACACCACAAACAAGTGTCCTTTTCACGGTCTATTTAGTGGCATGTTTTCTGCATCTGTGCTTTCTATTGATGATTCCACTGCTTATAATGGTCCCCAAGTGTAGTGCTGAAGTGATGTATAGTGTTCTTTAGCGCAAGAAGGCTGTGATATGCCTTATGTAAAAAATACGTATCTCGGATAAGTTCCATCAGGCATATAGTGCTGTCAGCCATGACTTCAATGTGATCAAACAACAATTTATATTAAGATGTCTCTGATCAAAAGGAATGAGATCTTGCCATTTGCAACGACGTGGATGGAACTGGAGGATATTATGCTGAGTGAAATAAGTCAAGCAGAGAAAGACATGTATCATATGACCTCACTGATATGAGGAATTCTTAATCTCAGGAAACAAACTGAGGGTTGCTGGAGTAGGGGGTGGGGTGGGAGGGATGGGGTGACTGGGTGATAGACACTAGGAGGGGTATGTGCTCTGGTAAGCGCTGTGAATTGTGCAAGACTGTTGAATCTCAGATTTGTACCTCTGAAACAAATAATGCAATATATGTTAAGAAAAAAAAAAAAAAGAAGATAGCAGGAGGGGAAGAATGAAGGCGGGGAAATCGGAGGGGGAGACAAACCATGAGAGACTATGGACTCTAAGAAACAAACTGAGGGTTCTAGAGGGGAGGGGGGTGGGAGGATGGGTTAGCCTGGTGATGGGTATTAAAGAGGGCATGTTCTGCAAGGAGCACTGGGTGTTATGCACAAACAATGAATCATGGAACACTACATCTAAAACTAATGGTGGTATGGTATGGTGATTAACGTAACAATAAAAAATTTGAAAAAAAAGAAAAAAAAAGATGTCTCTGAAGAGAAACATCCACAAAACAAGATTAAGTATTGATCGAAAGATTACCATGTTGTGAACAGAGGCAAGAATCTAATCCTATACTGCCCTCTTAGAAGCAATAGTTCAATATTCACTAATTCAGTGTTCGCAGCAACTTTACAGAACCTATCTACCACGAATAACGAGGATCAACTGTACATGTGTCAAGGGTGAGGAAAGGAGACTTCTTTCCAAAATTAAGACAAAACCCTATAAAAATGAAATTAAATTTCTTTCTTCTACTTGTTCACACAAGAAGTGCTGGAGGGACAGGTCTTACAACTAGGGGACATATACTGCTGTGGAAGAACCTGGGGGAGCTTCTCAAAGAGAGAGTCATCCTCCAACTCAACTGAAACTGACAGACAACAGGAGGCCTATGTGAAGTGAATGCTGATCAGCAGAGGAATGCCACAGGCACACACACACTTTTTAAGTCACTGTACGTAGAGAAAAACAAACAATGGTTGAAAACATGAGCCCCAAGTCAAAAGGCACAAGATTAACTTTGAATTATACATGTTAATGTGCCATCAGGTATTTTTTCACACCAGCAACTTCAAGTAACCAGCAAAAGGGTAAGTAGCTGAAAGGATTTAAAAGCAGTTAGTAATTCTCCCGAACAAAATGTTAGATAACCAAATAGTACAGAACAGCTATCACAGAATATTTTTTTAAAATACAGTAATCTCAGCTGATCAACATAAATGTGTGATGCAAACAGAGAAAATGCACTGTTCCTGCACTTCCATCTAACCATTTTCAGGGATCCAAAGGATACATGATGTAGCAGTAGTGTATTCATTAAAATAACTCCCAATCTGTGTGTTTCAATTTCCAGAAGATATCATAATATAAATACCTTTCTTCTTCCTTCCTCCTTTCGATCAAAAGCACATTGTTGTTTGCACTGTTCACAGGTCTGAGGTGGTCCATATTTTTTTTCTGAATTTGTACAACGCTGACACTTTGTACCAATAAATGCTGCAATTATGTTACAGTACTGACAAGGCTTAGGCTGAAAAGCAGATATACATTTTAACTGAGACATTTAAAAATAAAAATTTGCTG
Source organism: Mirounga leonina (assembly GCF_011800145.1). Lineage (NCBI taxonomy): Eukaryota > Metazoa > Chordata > Mammalia > Carnivora > Phocidae > Mirounga > Mirounga leonina. Next base: position 36,199,233 of record NW_023270387.1, on the reverse strand, counting down.
CATAAAATATACACCTGTATACAGACATATTTCTGGGACTAATTAAGGAAACAGAAAAAAAAAATTTTCTGTCAAGTATGTTACCCTGTCATATTTAATGACATTCATCATGTTCTTATTCATTTACTAACATTTATTTCTAGAGTCACGCAACTTTTTGTTAACTCTATTAAATAAATAAGATCATGAGAAATGTATTTATGATTGGATAGTATGTTATATAAAAGCTACATGTGAAAAAGGTCTCAAAGAATGAAAATAAAGGTACACACTGATAGAAAAGTTTCATGTATCCAGTATTTAGGAGCATGAAATAATTTAACATCCTAATTACTTTTATTACTGTTTCATTAAAAAAAATTTAACTTTTTATCATATACAGGTATAGGTGATGAAAAGAATATACATTACACATGAGCTTTCAACTTAAGAATTGGCACAAGCATATTCAACCTAAACTATAACAAACATAGCTTGATTTTCTTTGATACTCAAAAGACAATTCAGGATTTTACAGAACCTTAAGGCCAGCACTTTAACTAATCATGACTGTACTATACCAATAATGACTGTCATATACATGTGAGAAAAAATTTATACTAGCATAATGTCATGACTTTTGTGAATAAATGCCTGAACTGTACTACTATATAAAAACTGTTAGAGGTCCTGGGGGGTGGGAGAGAGTGTGATTATGCAAACTTTATGGGGGGTGGAGGGGAGTGTGATTATGCAAACTTTATAGATAAGTGGGTTCTCCATAACCAGGAGTTAGTTTGTTATATTTGAGCCTTTAAAGAATAAAATCATACATTTCACACTGAAATTCAATATACACAAAACATGCACATAATATGACTGTTTTTAAATGCTGTCATCCTCTGTCTGTCTACAGAAAATTCCTTCCCCGGAATATCTTAACATGTTGAATATTTAAGGACATAACAATACAGATTTTTTTAAAAGTCCATTTTGTGAAAAACACTGACTAGTAACAATAACATGAAATAAAAATGTAAGACATACTTACTGTGCCAAATTGCTTCACATTTTGAGCACACTTCTTACAAATTGTATTAGTTTTGCTGAAAAGGAAATTGAATATAGATGATCAAATTTACATAGCTTTCTGAGGTAATTAGCACACTGTCGAACTAAAGCAAATACAGTTTATATTTGACTATTTAGTGGTTCTTAAAATTTCCTCTAATATAGACCAAGGATCTTTTTAGGGATGTGTCTTATACACATTTTCTCTTCTTTCATTAACTTTAGATAAATGATAAATGTTTTTATACATTTTTATTGTGTATCTTTTGGTAAACAAAACAAAACAAAAATCCTAATGTTTCCTATTTAGTTCCAAAATCTTCACATTTGCCACTGTTTATTCACAGCCTTACATCTCAGTGCTTACCTAACCTTCCTCTGGACCTTCTCCACTATTATGATGCCAGTTATCTACTTATGAAGAAATTATTTGTTCTTCTCCTTAGGCTACTACTCACTTAAACATGCTCTGATCTTTTAACAAGAATCAGCCTGTTAAAAAGTATGTGCTGTTCTTCCACTGGTAACAAGTTACTAGATTTCACTTGGAAGATAGTTGGTAACATTATGTCAGCACTAATGTTTTGTCATTTTTTACAGCTTAATAGTAACCTTATATTTGCATTTTTAGTCAGCGAGGCTGTGTATTTTCCATGCAATAATTTATTCTCCATTTCCTCATGTGTAAACTGAAGTCTAGCTGTAAAACAGCCATTAATTATTTGTCAACATGGTCTCTCCCACCACATATAAAAGGTTTACAACTTAAAATTTAAGACACTAAACCATATTTAAGAATACTTTAACACAAATACAGGATTACAACGCCCCCTCCCCCGGTTTTCCTTACAGACAACTGTGTCTTTAACAATCAAAAACTATTTAGTATACAAACCTCTCTTGTTGAAATTCTGATCTGCAGTAAGTACATTTTACAATAGGATGCGCAATCCGACATTCCTGTAATAAGACAATATATTAGTATCTATCTCAAAGTCCCAAATTCCACTTTGCTGGTAGAAAATTATTACACAACCTAGTCAAATTCCTAAAACATCAATAATACCTGTCCTCAACGTAAACAATTGAGTAATTTATCATATAAGTGGCCAATTACAGCATATTTTCTTAGGGAAGGAATAGGTGTCTTTGTCTTTATTTGATGTGGGGGGTATGCTACAAATAAGAAAGCTGTCAGGGCCGATTTCAAGGGTTGGTTAAATGTGAAACTACTTAATATTTTGCACCGTTGCTCACAGACAGCATCCCGGCTTTAATGGGATGGGAGGAGCTCCAAATCATAGAGCATTCTGTCCCCAAACCAGTCGCTTCGCTTTCCTGGACAGGGAAGAAAGATGCCATCAGCTTTGCGGCTTCAGGTTCCTAGCAAGAAAGTGCAAAAACCGTCCCCTGCCTCCCGGTGGAAGGAGAGAACAGTCCAGGCAGAAAACCGAGATGAAAACATCTCCACCCCAGGGTCTCTGCGGCATAGACAGGTGGCTGCCGCCTCACTCAGCCCCACCCCTGAGACCCCTGAATGTCGGTGGGGCCCGGCCCCCTCCTGGGCGCCTGGAAGAGAACAGAATTTTGTCTTCCTCAGGGGCCCCTCCCACCTGATGCCCACGTCCTCGGATAAAGGGGTCCCGAGTGAGGAGGCAAGAAAGAGCTCAGAGCCCCCAAGGCGCCGGCGAAGAGAGCCGGGCTGCAGTGCAGAGGACACCCAGCTCCCTCGGGCTCTGGCCGAGGAAACCCGCCCGCCCGCCGCCCAGCACCCACGGACCTTGCAGAGCTGCTGGCCCTGGGAGAGCTCCTCGAAGGGATAGCGCTGGGTACACTTGGTGCAGGCGTACAGGGCCGAGGCCGCCATCCTGCTCCTCCTCCACCGCCGCCCGCTCCGAGGCGGGGCCCTACGGGGAACTCGGGCGCCGCCGCCGCCGCCGCCCGGGCCGCGGGCTCCTCCTCCTCCCCCCTCCCCTGCCTCGCGCCCACCAGAGCCTCGCCGCGAAGGTCCGCGGCCCTGCGGTCTGTACCGTCTCCCTCCGCCTCCACTTCCGCCCCCAGCCCTCTCAGTGACGCCGTCCAGGCCGCTCCCGCTTAGGCCCCTATAGCGGCGGAGGAAGACGATGAGGATAGTTCGATGCGGTTTAGCTGCGCGGCAGTGGATCCGCTTCCTTCTCGGCCTCCCTTCCCCATCTCTGATTGGCTGGGAAGGCTACTGCGTCACTCGGTCGCTCCTCCCAACCCCTAACCCCGGCTACGCTGGGAGCTCCCACAAAGGGAGGAAGTTGCTGGCCAATGACGGCCCGACGCTTTCAGCGCGCGAAATCCGCTTCAAACTCGCCCCGCCCAAAGGCCCCCGTAGAGCCTGTATGTAGCAGCCAGTCCCAGGTTTGAGTGAGAAGGCCCCAATGCAATTGGGCAAGTGTTCGTGAAGGTTTACTCTCTGCCTCCGCTCTTTTTTCCCTTGACTTCTATTGGACCAAGTCACCAAAGCCCCTCCACATTCTATTTGTTATTGGTCAAAAGCTAAGTACTTCACCTAGAGAGGCGTCTCCGACTCGAGCTCACGCTCTCTCCGGCGTTTAGTCCAAGGGAACCGATGGAGTGTTTGAACTTCGCACTTGCTTTTATTGTTTCAGTCATTCTATTCCATTGCCACTGGAGACATCACAACCCATGGCCAACATTTCCTCCTCGATGTGGCCCGCCCCTTTGTAGAGTCCCCCTCAGAGCCGTGCGGTAGTCGGCAGCGTTAGCAGCCCCCGCAGTTTCAGCGATGCGCTACCTTGTGACATCAGCGAGGGAAGAGGCGGATTCTCTCCTACTACCGGAAGACGTCCGCTTTTTTGATTGGCTACTCAAGACGTCCGTTAGGACGTGTTGCCTTTTCCGAGTGCACTGTGAGCGTGGGCGCCCCTGTGGGGGGGTGTGCAGGGGTTTCTAGACCCGGCACCAATACCCCAACCCCCTTCCATCAGGGGTTCGGCTTAGGGTCGCCCCTAGTGGGCGGCTCTCGAATCTTGAGGAGGAGCTCGAGAACCCGGACCCCCCCAGGGCTGCGGAGGTCCTCTGGGTAGGCAGGAAGATGGCGGCATCGGTCTCCGCGACTTCTGGTTCTCAGATCTCGGTAAGAAGCGGCTGACGTTCACATAGGCTCGGTCCTGGCGCCTCTTTGCTTTTCCTCACCCTTCAAAGCAGGGGCCCAGAGCCTCACCCGATCCTGGGGAACGGCCGGGAATGCCCCTTGCTTCCCGGACGCTCACTGCTCCTCTGTGGAGGCTGCACCCTTACCTCGAAACAGGCCTGGCCCGTCCATCCCCTCTGCTCCCTTCACCTTCCGGCCTAGCGGCGCAGGTTGCCGAACTTTGCCAGGATTCGCTAGGGTGTCTACCCACGCCCTGCCCTTGAGAAAACAGTGCAGCTCTGGTCACGTGGGTGTAACGGCCCCTCTTGGAAACTCGCCGAGACCAGGTAGGCTCACAAGTTGACTTAATTGGCAGCTGTTGAAGAGTCCTCCGTATCGAGTGCTTACTCGTTGCTGCTTGTGCCTGCAGTGGCTCCCGTCGCATATGCCCAGTGACTTTGTTCTTGCTTGTACCCAGAGCGCGCGCTTTCCGCCTCCGGTGTCACTGTGCAGCGTGTACATGCCGTTCTAGAGAGGCGACAAGGAGAGCTGAACCTAAACATTGTTTTCGCCTCTCGGGGGCTACCAGCCAGTTCAGTCACTACTATTTGTCGAATTGGAATGTCAGCGCATAGTGTTTGGGGATCCGCCACATTGGGAATAGGCAGAAAATGGGGGAGGCTCAAGTGAGAGCCGTTATATCTTCATTTAGCTAAAGCGGAGTGCCTGGCATATTGGAGGCGCCAAGATTATGCCGGTGAATGAGACAGGATCCTTGCGCTGAAGGAGCAGACACTGGGGAGAAACTGCGTGTAATGAGGCTGTTACGCAGTTCAGTTTGATAAATGCTGCTGTGGTAGAATAACCTAGGCGTGAATGGTTAGCAGTTCTTGGGTGTAAGCTAGAAACAGCCCCTGATCAGTGGAGAAGATGCACCTTTCACTTTTTCATAACTTTACTCATAGTTTTTTTCTTCTGTGGGATACTTGTGTCTTTTGCCTGTCTTTAATCGGTTTGTCTTTTCCTGCTGATTTGTAGTCATTATGTATTCTGGATGTTAATGCTGTATTCTAATTACTCTTTGGCTTGTCTTTCACTTGTCTAAGATCTCTTTTGTTGGGAGCTCCTAATGTTCATGGGGTAAAATTTATTAGTCTTTCCTTTTTCTGTTTAGTGCTTTTTGGCTAAGAAATTCTTGTAGCAAAGGCCATTAATGAAATTCTTATGTATTTTTCCTACAAGTTTTAAAGTTGGGGCCTCTTAAGTCCTTAATATGCGTGAAGTTAATTTGTGTGCTGTGAGGTAGGGATCTAGTTTAATGTTTCTACTTAAGATATGCAATTTCTCCAACATTACTTGTTAAATTTATCTTTCCCCAATGGTTTGCATTTCTAGCTATCAGTATATTTCTGTATGTGTATGTTTGTTTTACTGGGCTCTTTGTTCCATGGTTGTATTTGTCTTTCCTTATATCTATACTCACTGTATTAAGGATTCTCCCTTACATTTCTAAGAGAGTACCTGCCTGTTCCTTGTTCCTTCAAGAAAAGTCTTAGCTATTCTCGATCCTTTGCTGTTCTTTAATAGAAATTATAAAATCTGCTGTCGGAATTTCAACTCAAACTGCATTGAATTTCCAGTTCAGTTTGGTAATAACCAATGCCTTTAAGATATTGAGTCTTGTGTCTTGTTATTCCAGTTTTTTTTTAACTTTAACATTTTTCAGTAAAATTTTATAATTTCAGGTCTTGTATATCATTTATTAAATTTATTTTTAGTTTATTTTTTATGTATTTTCATAAGTTGTGTTTTCTAACTGTTATACAGAACTGTTATACATTCTTTCATATTAATTTTACTCAGCAATTTGTCCTAAACTCTAATTCTAATAATTGAGGATTCTTTGGTATTTTCTATTTAGATGATCATAACCTGTGAAATTTTGATTGTTTTACAATCTTAGCATTTATTACTTCCTTTCATTATCTTAATATGCAGGCTATGAAATGCCGCACAACTTTGACTAGAAGTTGCCTTGCAGATTTCTTTGCCTTGTTCCTGAATTTAAAAGGAATGTTTTAAATTTGTACCATTAAATATGTTGTCATGTTTTTTGGTAAATTTTCTTATTACTGTAAGAAAATAGTTCTTTAATAATGGCTGGATATTGAATTTTATTGATTACTTTTTTGCATTTGTTGATCATATGGATTTTCACATTAAAGTGAAATGGGTGTTCTAATGTTCATTCAGTTTTAAACATTCCTGGAATAACCCCATTTTGAACATACTGTATTATTTTTTCTATATAGTTGAGTATGTATGGTTTGCTAAATTGTATTTAAGTTTTTATATACCGGATTTCTTCAAGCCATGTTGCTCATCCCATTTGAAAAGAAGGCAAATAATACACATTTCTTATCATCCTTCATACTTAATGCAGTGCCATACACAGATATGTTCAATAAATACTTGAATCATAAGTGTTCCTAAGAAGGAACTAAAGTTACCAGGGAAGAAAGTGGTCAGGTAAAACATTTTGCCTTCAATCCTGAAAGTCTCTCTTAGAATCATATCATTTTAGTTGGAAAAATATTTATTGAATGCTTGGGGTCTTGGAAAGCATACTAATTAGGAGTTATATTCAGGCCCCTAGATAGCTGTGAGACCTTAAGCAAATGGTTTAAGTTTTCTTAGCCTGTTTTTTTCACCTACAAGATGGAGACAATAATATTTGCTATGCTTCCTTCAGTGGTTCTTGTAATAACTAAAGGAGAATATGAGTATGCTTGGAAAAAATATGTTGACAAATCTGAGTTCAGTGTTCTGAAAAATCCCAAATACATTTTTCTGAACTCTAAAGTGAAGATACTTTCTTACTTGTCAGGATTGTTGTGAGGATCAACTAAGATAAAGGAAATGTAAATTGTAAAGTACCATGCAAATTTGAGGTTTGTGGTGGTTTTTATTTTGCATATGTATATATTGCATGTATATGGGGGGGGCCTAATTCTGCTTGAAAGATCCTTTGCCCTTCAGTAGTTCTCAGGTACCCATGATTGAATGGCATGTGGCACTGAAAGCAAGAAGAATTCACTTGACAAAAGAAGAAATCTTTCGTCATCTCAGATGGCTGCTATCTTGAGAAAGGTCTGTTGGCAGGGTTAGCTCTTGATAGGCAGCTGTGGACTTAAATGGTAAACAATTTCATACACTAATATAAAACTTTAAATGATGAGTACCTCACTCTGCCTAAACTGTGTGTACAGTGTGGTTTATGCTGAACACCAGCTTTCTTTCTGGGAGTCAGGAATGTAACCAGTCCCCAGTGAAAACCTTGGCCACTGAGTCTAAGGAGCCTTGATAGAAAACACTTCACAACAGTTGTCGCTATAGTTGCTGGAGGAATTAAGCATATCCTGTAAGCAGCTAGAGAGGAATTTTGAAAGCTTGTGCCTGATACCTTACAGACTTCACCTCCATGGGTCTTTTGCTTTTGCTATTTTGCTTTGTATCCCTTTGCTGTAATAAATCCCAGAGATGAGTATAACTATATGCTCAGTCCTATCAGTCCTTCTAGCAAATCATCGAACCTTGGGCTGGTCCGGAGGACTGCTGACAGTCACGATGACAGTAGTTGGAACATTCCCAAAATTCAAGTTACCAGATGCCAGCCAAGAACCAGCCTTGAAAGCAGACATTTCTAAGTATAGCAGTCGCATGTCTGCTATATTAATCCTTTCTGCACAGTCTCTCTATGACATTTGTGCTCGTTGTTGTTTGATATAAAGGAAATTATATTTTGTAATTTATATTTTATAAATATATGTAATTTTATAATTTATATACTTGAATTGAATAATTCAATTTTGTAGACAATGTGCAGTTTTTCCTGTTTTGCAGAGGAATTATATAATTAATTCATTCAACAGATTTATTTATTTTTATTAACATATAATGTATTATTTGTTTCAGGGGTACAGGTCTGTGATTCATCAGTCTTACACAATTCACAGCGCTCACCATAGCACATACCCTCCCCAGTGTCCATCACCCAGCCACCCCATCCCTCCCTCCCACCCCCCTCCTCCCTCCCACCCCCCTCCACTCCAGCAACCTTCAGTTTGTTTCCTGAGATTAAGAGTCTCTTATGGTTTGTCTCCCTCTCTGGTTTCGTCTTGTTTCATTTTTTCCTCTCTTTCCCTATGGTCGTTGCAAATGGCAAGATTTCAATTTTTTGATGGCTGCGTATTAGTCATTGTGTGTGTGTGTGTGTCTGTATATATACACACACACACCACATTTTCTTTATCCACTCATCTGTCGGTGGACATCTAGGCTCTTTCCATAGTTTGGTTATTGTGGACATTGCTGCTATAAACATTGGGGTGCACATGCCCCTTCGGTTCACTACATTTGTATCTTTGGGGTAAATACCCAGTAGTGCAATTGCTGGGTCGTCGGTAGCTCTATTTGCAACTTTTTGAGGAACCTCCATACTGTTTTCCAGAATGGCTGCACCAGCTTGCATTCCCACCAACAGTGTAGGAGGGTTCCTTTTTCTCCGCATCCCCGCCAACATCTGTCGTTTCCTGACTTGTTAATTTTAGCCATTCTGACTGGTGTGAGGTGGTATCTCATTGTGGTTTTGATTTGTCTTTCCCTGATGCCGAGAGATGTTGAGCACTTTTTCATGTGTCTGTTGGCCATTTGGATGTCTTCTTTGCAGAAATGTCTGTTCATGTCTTCTGCCCATTTCTTGATTGGATTATTTGTTCTTTGGGTGTTGAGTTTGATAAGTTCTTTATAGATTTTGGATACTAGCCCTTTATCTGATAGGTCATTTGAAAATATCTTCTCCCATTTTGTCGGTTGTCTTTTGGTTTTGTTGACTGTTTCTTTTGCTGTGCAAGAGCTTTTTATCTTGATGAAGTCCCGATAGCTCATTTTTGCCCTTGCAAGGGCCTTGCCTTTGGCGATGTGTCTAGGAAGAAATTGCTGCAGCTGAGAGGTTGAAGAGGTTGCTGCCTGTGTTCTCCTCAAGGATTTTGATGGATTCCTCTCTCACATTTAGGTCTTTCATCCATTTTGAGTCTATTTTTGTGTGTGGTGTAAGGAAATGATCCAGTTTCAATCTTCTGCATGCGGTTGTCCAATTATCCCAGCACCATTTGCTGAAGAGACTGCGTTATTTCCATTGGACATTCCTGCTTTGTCGAAGATTAGTTGACCAGAGTTGAGGGTCCATTTCTGAGTTTTCTGTTCCATTGATCTATGTGTCTGTTTTTGTGCCAGTACCATGCTGTCTTGATGATTATAGCTTTGTATTAGACATTCAACAGATTTATTAAATATCTTTATCAAGTGTTTTTATTGGAACTTAAACTCAGTTTTCCTGTGTCAACTGGGTGTCCTACAATCAATGCAGTTCTGCTGCTGACTAGCTGGAGATAGTGCAGGCCCCACACTTTAAGGGGCTGGCTCCCACATGACGGCCCCCACCTTAATCCCAGGTGTCCTGAAGGTAGGTTTTTGCACTTCTGCCCAGTCAACTATAAATGAAGGAGTTCCCATGACCCTTTCTTCTCACATTTATTAATTTGCTAGAATGGCTCACAAAACTCAGGGAAGTGAGTTATGCTTACAGTTAGTTGTTTTTGTTTCTGTTTTTTAATAGAGGATACAACTCAGAAACAGCCTAATGGAAGAGACACATAGGGCAAGATATAAAGGGGCTTCCATGACCACTCTGGATGCTCCTGGAACCTCATTGTTCAAGAGTTTTTATGAAGGTTTCATCATGTACTTATGATTTATTCAGTCATTGGCCATTAGTAAATGAACTCAGTCTCCAGCCCCTCCCTTCTCCTGAGGTCAGGGTGTGGGGCTGAAATTTCTAATGCTGATAACTTGGTTGGTTTTTCTGGCTACCAGCCTTCATCCTGAAGCTATCTAGGGGGTCCCACTCTTGGTATAACAAAAACACCTGTCACTTAAGAAATTCCCAGAATTTTTGAATCTCTGTGTCAGGAACCAAGGACAAAAACATTTTTTTTTTTTTTTTATTCCACAGGGCATAGAGATACTAAATATATCAAGTAGGAATAAGCATTTTTAAAAAAGAATAAAGGCGACAGAGTGACAGAAAGGTGCTACTTTAGGTAGAATAGTCCGAGAAAGTCTTACTGACAAGACTTCTGAGCAGATGACTGAGTGGTGTGAGAAAGGGAGCTTTCCAGGCAGATAAACGTAGGAAAAGAAAACAGTGTACTGTGCATTTTAGAAATCCAAAAGTAGGTCAGTATAGCTGGGAAATAATGAGGGGGCAGAGGGGTGTGGAGAAAGAGTGGGAGGGAATGAAGTCAGATTAGTCTGAGGTCAGATATGTGGCGCCATGAAAGCCATGGTAAGGAGACACCTGGGTGGCTCAGTCAGCTGAGCTTCCAACTCTTGATTTCAGCTCAGGTCATGATCTCAGGTGGTGAGATCAAGCCTCACGTCAGGCTGTGCGCTTAGCGCAGAATCTGCTAGAGATTCTCCCTCTCTCTCTCTGCCCTTCCCCCTGCTCATGTGCATGCACATGCACTCGTATGCTCACTCTCTCTCAAATAAGCAAGTCATGGTGAGAATTTTGGATTTTATTTTGTGATGGAAATCTATTCCTTTTTACAGTGTCTGGCACTGTAAAATAGGGTTTTAATTAGGGGTATTACTCTAATATGCTTTTTTTTTTTAAAACAATCATAACGATTAATACTTGGAGACAGGCTAAGGGGATGTGGACAAGAGTGATTAGGAGGCTATTAATGCAGTCTAGACAACAGATCACAGTGGTGTTAAACCAGGGCATTAGCAGTGGAATTAATGAGAAATTGGAGAGTTTCCACATATAAGTGAGTTCATACAGTGTTTGTCTTTCTCTGTCTGACTTCATTTAGCATAATGCCTTCAAGGTCCAGTTACACTTTTGCAAATGGTAAGGTTTTCTTGTGTTTTTTGTTTTTTTTTTTTTAATGGCTGAATAATATTCCATTGTATATGCCACAACTTCTTTACCCATTCATCCATCAGTGGACACACATTGCTTCCATGTCTTGGCTCTTGTAAGTAATGCTGCTATGATCTGAACGTGGAGGTGCAGATATCTCTTCAGGTTAGTGTTCTCATTTCTTTTGGATATATACCCAGAAGTAGAATTTCTGGATTATATCGTAGTTCTATTTTTAATTTTTTGAGGATCCTCCATACTGTTTTCTATAGTGGCTGTATCAATTTACAATTCCACGAACAGTGCACAAAGGATTCCCTTTTCTCTGCATCCATGCCAGCTTTTGTAATCTCTTGTCTTTTGGATGATGGTTAGTCTTAACAGGTGTGAGATGATCTCTCATTGTGGCTTTAAAGCAATTTTTAAAAATTTACCTGTTTAACAGAGAGAGAGAGCGAGAGCGAGAGCGCGCACCCACAGCAGGGGGAACAGCAGGGAGAGGGAGAAGCAGGCTCCCTGTTGAGCAGGAGAGCCCAGTGTGGGGCACGATCCTGGGATCAGGACCTGAGCCAGAAGGTAGACGCTTAACCAGCTGAGTCACCCAGGCGCCCCTCATTGTGGTTTTAATTTGCATTTCCCTAATGACTAAAGAATGTTGAGCATCTTTTCATGTATCTGTTGGCTTTGGAGAAATGTTTCGAAAAGGACAAATTTTGAACTGTTACACAAGAGCTAGCAGGCAGTGAATTTAATGAAGATGGTTTATTTTCATTTTGTTTTGGTTTGTGTTTTTTGAAAGTAAATTATTTATGCATAGTCCTGTTAATATCTGTGCAGTATTCAGTAATTCTAATAAAAATTGTTTTGAAAATCTTACGTAAATTTGCAGGTGTTTTTTGTTCATACATATATGTTGATAAGGAATACTTCCTAGCCAGTTACTTTGAATGGTAGTTGTTAAATGATAGGATTCTAGGAGGTTGTATGAAGACCTAAGGTTCTCTGTGAAGAATCATATTTGAAATTAAGCTAAGTGATAATTCATGGTGCTTTGTAAGAGCTTTGGCAGTATAATATATTTTAAGAATTGAAAACTCACCCTGTTTTCCAGCCACCTCCAAAAACCTGATGTCAGCTTGTCAAAAAGTTTGAAAAATGCCAACTCTTAGTCCGGTTGCATGTGAACATACTTTTGACTTTTGACTTAACATTGATTTACTTGAGTACCACTTTCAGACTTACCCCTATCTTTTCCAAGTCTTTTCTCTCTTCTTTAGTTTTCATAGCCATAGTTTGTGTTTTGTATTTGCTTTCTTAAATCAATTGGAAAATTGCGTGGTTTTACATGGAAACAGTCTTTGATTTTTAATAAGATTTAGATACAGTGTGGTTTTCTTGATTGCCTTTGTTTATTCCAGGAGCTTGTTTACCATTATTGTAAATATTCTTTGTCCCTTTGTACTTTTCTGGGCACAGATTATTCTGTGCTGTATAGTATAGTTCTCCAAAGGTAAGAGTCGAGAACTTATTTTGCTGTGGTTATTTGAATAAGAAAAATAAATGAGAATTTTGAACAGCGAGCCAGTTGTATCTTTCACCTTAGCTTTCAGTTTCTCCATTACTTCCCCCACTCCAGGTGTCTATCTACCGATAGGAAGTCATCTACAACTAAAAAAATGCCACAGTTAGCATACCCTGCAACTGAAATCATGTGGAACATAATCCCTAATTGAACAGAATCTCATTCATAATAGAATGGTGTTTGTGTAGAAATAAAATTTTGTATTTGGGTATTTGATATTTCTAATTGCCCCCCTCCTACCTCTTTTTCCTAAGTATGAATTTTTTGAAGCAAGAACTATACCTTTCTGTATACCACAGAGTCTTGGACATTTGATAAATATTCAGGAATTAGTTGATTGGAGAGAGATTAATTCAGTCATTTTGTAGCAGTTTCAGATACTGTAAAAAGATAATATTTACTTTTCTGAATGTATATTTTACACTACATATTTTTAGGTAAAACATTAAATTTATTATGAGTATCATATTTAAGTATTTCTGTGCAGCATTTCTATTCAAGTTGTTTGAACATTATTTCCTTTTTATAGTGTCTGGCATATGGCTATATTTAGACACATAAGAAACACTTGAAAATTTTAAAATAATGATTGAATTCTGTTGTGTATGGTCAGTGGGCTTTGTTTTTTCTGTTGTCTCTATCAGTGGAACATAAGCAGTACAATTTTCAGTCAGGAACAAATTGTGTGTGTGTGTGTGTATTTACATCCTATTTGCAGTTTAAAATTTTGAAAGGTAATTTCTATATTTTTATTTTTCAGAACATCTTAGTCGAACCCTCAAGGTCTAATGGAAGTATGGTTCGCCATTCCTCATCTCCATATGTAGTATATCCACCTGATAAGCCTTTCCTTAATAGTGATCTACGACGCTCCCCAAATAAGCCTACATTTGCCTATCCGGAAAGTAACAGCAGAGGTAATAGAGCCTAACAAAATAGATGTTTTTTGTTTGTTTGTTTATCCACTACTTGAAAACTCCTGTGTCTTTCATGTATTTTAAAATTAGAGGAGTGGCACCTGGGTGGCTCAGTCAGTTAAGCATTCAACTCTTGATTTCGGCTCAGGTCATGATCTCAGGGTCGTGATTCTCTCTCTCTCCCTGTCTCCTACCCCTACCATACCCACCCCCCCTGCTCACACACATGCTCACTCTCTCTCTCAAAAAAAAAAGAAGAGTATCTATTTCCCCTTATCTATTTTTAACCTCATCAAAATACAGCACTTTTCTTTTGTTCACTGATTGTAAACAGTATTGTTCACCAAATCATCAAGACTAAATACTTTGAGAAATCTATAACTGCTCTGTCATATGCAGTATCAGTCAGGAACCAAAAATCAGTATTTTTGCCTCTGAATTATCCCAAAGATGTATTAGTTCTTTCTCTTCATTCTCATTGCTTTGGTTCAGACTTTCATCATCTATTGCATAGATAATTGTGATATACTCCTAAGTAATTGCTTAGCCTGTGGTCTCCCTCTCATCCCCATTTAAACAACATTCCTGCTATCATCTCCCCTACTTTAAACAAATTTTAACACCTCTCCATGGCTTACATAACAAAGTCCTAGATTTTTTTTTTTTTTTTTTAAATCTGGACTCCACCTGCCTTACCAACTTCATCCCTATCTTCTCTTCTGTTCTTCCTTACCCACACATCCTTTGCCCTGGCTACTTTGAAATATATTTGTTCCCAAAACTTGCCATCTGTATTAGCTTTCTTGCTGCCTTAGCAAAGTACCACAGCTCAGCAACTTTAACACAGATGTGTCATCACACAGTTTCTGTAGGTCAGAAATCTGGATGGGCTTAGCAGAGTCTTCTGTTTAGGGTCCTATGAGGCTGAAATCAAGGTGTTGACTGGGCTGTGTTCCTTACTAGAGAGTCTAGGGAGGAGTCTGCTCTCAGCACATTCAGATTTTTGGCTTGTGGTTATAGAGCTGAGGTTCCATTGTCCTGCTGACTTTTAGTCAGGGCCAGTCTTTCCTCCTAGAGGCTGTCTACATTCCTTCCTTTGCTTTCTTTATGGCCCCCTTTAGGAATGGTGGGTCACGTGTCTTTCATGCTTCATATCTCTCTGTTTAGGGTCCTTTCCCAAAGTCCTTTCGCCATATAGCAGGTATTCAGGGTTTGAAGGATTAGGACATAGGTATCCTTGGGTGTCCATTCTGGCTGCCACACCAGCCATGTCAAGCTTATAAGTCTTTCTCATGCAGTGCACTCCTATTGAAATCTTGCTGTTGTAGAATTGTACTCTTTAAAATCCACATTATGTATTATTTATTTTGAGAAGTCTTCCTCTCTACCAGCTTCCCCAACACATACCTCTTCCTGCTCTCCTCAGATGTCTCTTCTAAACTCACTTGGGCCTTCATTTTTTGTCAGGGTAAAGCGGGTAGTGGTTTCCTTGTCTGCCCATCCCATACTGAAGGTAGATATCATTGGACTGATACAGAAAGTATGCTTGATTATAAAAGCATAATGGATCATAATGAATATCCGGAGGCATTGCTTAAATGGTTCACAACACCATGCTCTGAAGGGATAAGAGATGCTGATTTACTGTTTCCACATTATTTTTTCTTTTGTTTACTTTCCTCTTCATCTCCTTTTTCCCTCTTTTCTCACATGTTCTTTAAAACCAGTAGTGACACACAAGCAGAATGTAGCATTATCACTAACACGCTGGGGTAGACATTTGCTGACTTTCTGCTTTATGAATAAATCCGCCCCATTTAACTTACTCTTTTCATTCTTTAGTAATTTTCTCTGAACTTTTTTTTTTTTAAGTTTCTTTAGATAGAAGGAAAGATCAGACCTAGATATAATATTGTAGTGGAAGGATTGATACCTTAATTCCTAGATCTTGTATTCCTGCTAGAACTTTGTTGCATGATTATTTTTGTGTGTGTGCTTATTTTTTAAATAAATTATTACTAAATCTTAACAGATTTTTATTCAGTGAGCTTCAGTTATTTGTTCTTTGCTTTTTTACCATATGTTGTTTGTATGTTATACAACTTTTATTTTTCTGAATTGCCAAAGTCTTTAGCTGCTGTGTTCAGATGAGTAGCATTTTATTACTTGATTTATTAACAATTGAATTAATTAGTATTTTCTTTATTATCATTATCTTTGAGACACTATATCCTGTAAATAAGCGGTTTCTAGTTAGTAAGTTGAGCACTGAATATAGATATTTGTGCAAAACACCAGACTTCCATTTGAATGAGTGAAGTCTTAATTGGAATAGATACTCTGTATGATAAACTTTTTTTCTTTACATGTAATAAATGCTTTTATTGCACGAATACAGTAAAAAAAAACTTGTTATTCTTTAGTTCTAGTTTAATATATTTTCATTTGATAAATTACCGTTTCACTTTGCTATCTAATAATCACTTTGAAAATATAGTTTGATTAATGCCATGGAAAGAGATAATTAAACTATGTTTCTTGTAATTCTCATTTTCATATTCATTTTGAGTTTTAGAAAAGAGATGAGCAAGAAATTGGAAGTTATTACTGCCTTCAAAAAATGTATTGTCCTTGGGACCCCATTTTTCCCCTCCCCCTTGGAACCCTTTAAAAAAATGGTAACTAATGTCAATCCAAAAAAGTTTAACCCGTTGTTCATGTTATTTAATATATTTCAAGTGACAGTACTGTGCAGAATGTGAACATTTGAAGCAAGATAACTATGAGGCAATTCTGCTAGGCCAGTGCTTTCTAAACCTTTCACTTATCCTAGTCCACGTGGAAAATGAAATGGTAACACATGTACAGCACATGGAGATAAACTGATGGGGTTGATGGGAACTAGTCTGGGGTCTTCCACTGTGCCAGGCCACTCGTGGCCCCTGTAAGAGCTGAGAGAGAAAACATCTTGACCTATCTATTACAAATTTGTGTCATACCTGTTGGAAAAAGCTCAGCATTATTGTGACCAGTGAGAGAAGTCAAGTTATAGCTAGTGTGCTAGGTATTGATAACAATTTACTGCCCATCTGTTCTTCTAAAGCACTGGTTCTCCAATTTTTTAATTCAGGAAACCCTAATTAACCCACTGCATGTTTACATAAATAGAATAACTGTTTTCCAAATTTAAAAAATATACTGCTAAGAGTGACATTGTTTTATACTTTGTAAATCTCTTATTTCTGGCTTAATAGAAAACTGCTTGATTCTCATTTATTTTTGCATTCCATTTGTGTTAATATATTGTTTTAATTGAAGTATGTGAAAAAAATCTGGCCTTACACGGATATGTAGGTAGAAAAGAAGTAATACTTTAATAGCCTTCCCAACAATTTGTGGATATTTTTATTTGATATTACACCAAAACTTGGCAAGTGGTTTCTTAAAATTTAGTTGCATTGTGGAATCTGAAAACAACATTGATTTTTTTTTCATATTCTGGGACCTCAGGACCACCTATATGGTGGGAGATTAACTCAGAAGACTCACAGGTTTCAGAAGTGGTTGTAATTATGGCTGAGGCTTACCGAGATGCAGGCTTCCAAATTTCTCCCTCATGGGGGTCACAGAGAAAAACACTTCTTCTTCTAGCAATAAACTGCATGACATGTGTAGTGTTTCTGCCCAGAAAAGCCCACTTAAGGCTCAGACATTACGGCTTTTATTTGGAGCTAGTTACACAAACACTTGGCGCCTGCACAAACAGTCATGATATTCACCATAAAACACTTTTGTTTACGCAATCGAGGCAGACTTGTGCAGCAGGATTTAGTGCCTTAGACATACAAAACCTTATTAATTAGTAACTTTGGGAACATTCCAAGAGCCTAGTTTCCAGAGGGTAACCAAGGTTCAGGTCTGCTGTATAATTTTTTTTGTAAGAATTTATTTTTTAATTGAAGAAGAATTGACATATGTGTTACGTTAGTTACACATATACAACATAGTGATTTGACAGTCCTGTATATTATATTCTTCTCACCACAATAAGTGTAGTTTACTGTCACCATACAGTGTTATTGCAGTATTATTGGGTGTGTTGCCTATGCTGTACTTTTCATCCCTGTGACTTACTATAACTGGAGTTTGTATCTTTTAATCCCCTTCACCTATTCTGCCTTATCTCCCACTCCCCTCCCTTCTGGCAGCCACCAGTTCTCTGTATTTATGAGTCTGTTTCTGGTTGGTTGGTTGGTTGGTTGGTTAGGGTTTTGTTTTTGTTTTTGTTTTGACTCTACATACAAGTGAAATCATACAGTATTTGTCTTTCTGGCTTATTTCATTTAGCATAAAACCCTCTAAGTTGACCCATGTTGTCACCTATGGCAAGATTTCGTTCTTTTTTATGGCTGAGTAATATTCCATTATGTATATATGTGTGGAATATGTAATACTCCATTGTGTATACCACATCTTTATTCATCTGTGGATGGACGCTTAGACTAGCTATTATAAATAATGCTGCAATAAACATAGGAGTGCATGTGTCTTTTCAAATTAGTGTGTTTTTTTTGGGTAATCAGTAGTGGAATTACTGGATCATATGGTATTTCTTTTTTTTTTTTTTTTTTTTAAGGAACCTCCTTAATGTTTCTACAGTGGCTTCCCCAGTTTATTCTTATCAGCAGTGCATAAGGGATCCCTCTTCACATCCTTGTCAACACTTGTCATTTCTTGTCTTTTTGGTACTAGCTGTTCTGACAAGTGTGAAGCGATATAGTGGTTTTGACTTACATTTCCATGCTGATTAGTGATGTTGAACATCTATCTGTTCATGTGTCTATTGGCCATCTGTATGTCTTCTTTGGAAAAATGTCTATTCATGTCTTCTGCTCATTTTTGATTGGATTATTTGTGGATTTTGTTGTGTTATGTTTTAGGAGTTCTTTGTCTGTTTTGGACATTAACCCCTTATCAGCATACATGATTTGCAAATATTTTCTGCCATTCAGTGGGTTGCCTTTTCGTTTTGTTGATGGATTCCTTTGCTGTGTAAAAACTTTTTAGTTTGATATAGTCTCAGTAGTTTGTTTCTGCTTTTGTTTCCCTGACATAAGGAGACATATCCATAAAAGTGTTGCTAAGGCCAGTGTCGAGAGATTACTGCTTATATTTTCTTTTAGGAGTTTTATAGTTTCAGGTCTCACATTTAGGTCTTTAATCCATTTTGAGTTTATTTTTATGTATGGTGTAAGAAAGTGGTCCGGTTTCATTCTTTTGCATATAGCTGTCCAGTTTTCCCAGTACCACTTACTAAAGAGTCTGTCTTTTCCCGCCTCCTTTATCACAGATTAACTGATCATATAAGTTTAAGTTTATTTCTGGGCTCTCCATCCTATTCCATTGATCTGTGTGTTCATTTTTGTGCCAGTACCATACTATTTTGATTACTATAGCTTTGTTGTATATCTTGAAATCTGGGATTGTGATACCTCCAGCTTTGTTTATCTTTCTCAAGATGGCTTTGGCTATTTAGGGTCTTTTATGGTTCCATATAAATTGTAGGATCATTTGTTCTAGTTCTGTGAGTAATACCAATTGGTATTTTGATAAAGATTACATTTAATCTGTAGATTGCTTTTGGCAGTAGGGACATTTTAACAATTCTTTGAATCCATGAGCATGGTATATCTTTCCATTTTTTTGTGTTGTTGAGAAACATTGAAATAATTTGATGATATAAAAGCCATTCCAGAATGTAGAAAAGGAGAGCATATACCTCATATTGGGTCTTTTTGTTGATCCAGCACATCTTTGATACTACATTTGCTGACATACAGAAATAAAATGGTATGTTCCAGCTCATTGCTCTAATAACTGTAAATGCAGAAATAAAATACTAGCAAAAGCATTCACTATGAGGTATAATCTAAGGAATGCAAGGAATGTTTGGTATTACAAAGTTTTAGTAGTTCAGAAGAGGTTTAAAAAAAACCTGAATTGATGGGGCGCCTAGGTGGCACAGTTGGTCGGGTGTCCGACCCTTGGTTTCAGCTCAGGTCATGATCTTGTGGTGGGATCGAGCTCCACATCAGGCTCTGTGCTCAGAGCAGAGTCTGCTTGAGTTTCTTTCTCCTTCTCCCTCTGCCCTCCCCACCATGTTCTCTCTCTCTGGAATAAATAAATAGATCTTGAAAAAAAAAGACCTGAACTGACATTTAAAGGCGTATATTAATTTTCCCATCTCCTATTACATTTGTTATCTAATTTCTCCAGGTTTTTTAGAGAATAGTTCCTTTAAATACTAATCTTTTATTTTTAAAGTAATCTCTATACCCCACACAGGGCTTGAATTTACAACCCCAAGATCAAGAGTCACATGCTCTACCAACTGAGCTAGCCTAAATACTAATCTTAAATCTGGACTGTTTTCCTCTTCTCATAGTCTTTTCCATTGATTTTTCAGGTTTCTACATTGTATGTGTTTCATGTCCGTGTTTTTTTTTTTTTTTTTTAAAGATTTTATTTATTTATTTGAGACAGAGAGCATGAGAGGGAGGAGGGTCAGAGGGAGAAGCAGACTCCCTGCCGAGCAGGGAGCCCGATGCGGGACTCGATCCCGGGACTCCAGGATCATGACCTGAGCCGAAGGCAGTCGCTTAACCAACTGAGCCACCCAGGCACCCGTCTGTGTTCTTTCTAATTACACTGTAGTCTCATTGCATAATAGAATAAGCTGGCTATATTATAAAATGTATCAGTCTCCTGTTTGGGGCCTATAACATTCTAGGCCCTAAAAATTTGGTGAATGAATGAATTACATTAATAAACGGAAAAGTATACCTTGTTTTGCGTAAGCAGCCTCGATTTTTACAAGATGACAGTTCTTCCTGCATATTATATGGTTTATATGACGTTTCATGTAAGTCATTGTTTAGGTGAAATGTTTCTGAATATTTAATTGGTAAGAACAAATTTTAAATGTTTTAAAGATTTCTGTAATGTGGGAGACTGGCTGTATCGATGTTTATAAGGTTTTAATAGTTAAAACACTAGAACAATAATAATAAATCAGAATAAAAGTCCTGAAACTGTGGTTTCAGGTATGTGTGTGTAATAATTACATCTGTTTGTATTGATACCTGTGTGAATTTGGTATATGATACAGATGCCATTTAAAGTTCTTCCTTCAATACCAAAGTAACTTTTATTTCACTTAAAGAATTAAATGTAAACATATGTGAAACTTTAAGTACAATAAAGGAAAATATAAAGTTTATATTTCTTGAAGTTATAGAAGAATGTTCTACCTATATAAAGAAATAAAGAACTTGATGTGAAATATTGTTATGATGATATGAAAAATGAGAACATCTTTATATCAAAACTGACAACATCTAAATTGGCAGCTATGTTTTCTGGAATTAAAGACCAATAATAAAGTGATGGGGGGACTTTTTCTTAAGGAATTCAAAAGAAAATTGACCAATTATATATATAAACTTTTAATAGAAATGCAAAATGAAATAACCAGAAGTAGCTTTTGTTTCTTAATCATAACAGAAATATTGTAATTAATAGTGGTATATGTTGCCAAAGACACATACATCTGGTGAAAGTATGAATTGATACACCCTTTTATGAAGGTACTTTGTTTGAAGCACCTTTCAAATATGGGTATTTTTTGATCCAGCAACTTAATTTTTCAGTTTTTAATTATTGATTATGAGGAAGTAATCTTTTAAGATTATCTGATTGTATGAGGGAATGCTCAGTTTGATAGTGCTAATGTGAAAAAGAAAACTTAGATAAATTTTGATCTCAATTTATTTTATGCATATCAAAAAAGATTGAAAGCAGTAGCCAAAAGTGATAGTCATTATCTCTTGGTAGTAGGAGTGTAAGTTCTTTTTGTTGTATTTTCCTGTGCTTTCTATAGTGAATGTGTATTACTTTTATAATCAGAAACTTTGGGTGGGGGGGGCAGTTTAAAGAATAATTAGAATTTTTCCTATATAATGAAAAATTGAGATTTAAAAAAATAGTCCTTTTTGTGCTTGAGATCTTTAACTCTACAGTTGGATTCTGCATGTGATCCTATTAATGAAACAGAAGAAGGATTGGTAGTTAATGTACTCTTGGACAGTTAGGAATTTTGTATGATTAGCTAAATATTTTTACCATTTTATAAAATCTTTAAAATGTTTTACCGTAATTTGGTTTTTGAGTCTCTAACGTGTTTCGGAGACTCAGAATATGTCTTTAAATGGATTTTTTTAAAAAAACAATTATGTGGCAGTAATTAGCATTTCATTTTTCCCAAAGAGTGATTCTCCCCTGGGCCCACCCATGTTTTATTTTTTATTTAGATCAGTTCTTTTTTTTTTTCATTGAACCTTCTCCATATATTTATATTATTCATGTTTGGATTTGGCAGCTATATTTTCTGCTCTGAAGAATCTTCAAGATAAGATTCGACGCTTAGAACTTGAAAGGATTCAGGCAGAAGAAAGTGTGAAAACCTTGTCTAGAGAAACAATTGAATATAAGAAAGTATTGGATGAACAGATACAAGAAAGAGAGAATTCAAAGAATGAGGAGTCAAAGCACAATCAAGGTTTGTTTAATTATGAAGGAAATGAAACCTACAAATAACACAAAATACAAAATGAAATACACAAAATAAGTATTGTAAAATTATTCTAAAAGCAATTTCATGTTCGTATTTTCTAGTAGTCAGAATTTTGGGCACTCCAGAATTGCATTATACTCAAATGCATTTTGAAGAGCACATCCTGATGGTCCTGCATTATATTTACTGACCGAATTCAAGACAGATTGGACCTAGCATATAGGAAGAGAATGACTTAGGTCACCTGAATAGGCTTCTAGAGCTACTGGAAAGTGTTTGTTGTATACACAGTAGAGTTAATTCCCATTAAATAGCTTGTTACAGCTGTTCCATGAGTGAGCTAATTTCTGCTTTTCTTACATATTCTTTTTAGAACTGACCTCTCAGTTGTTAGCTGCAGAAAGTAAGTGTAATCTTTTAGAAAAACAGTTGGAATACATGCGCAATATGATAAAGCATGCAGAAATGGAAAGGACATCTGTCTTAGAAAAACAGGTATGGTACATCACAGATTCGTTTTCAGGAACAGTTAGTTATGGGGAAAATTAGACTGACCTAAAGATCTTTTTTCTCAGTAAAGACTTGGTTCTGTTGTAATCATTTCTCCTTTTATCATGATCACTGATAGCGGTACCAGTAGTTCATCTTGAGAAACAACTAGTGTAAGTTTTGAGGGAAAATGTGATTTCTTTCTTCAGCATAGCTATAAAGAGGTTTCCTTTTTGGCTGACCTTCACACACCCTGCCATATCCTCTGCATATAGCTTTGACAGCTTCTGGCTTTTGAACAGTATAACAGCCCAAGACTGAAATTACTTGAATCATTTATAGGTGGGGAAGGGGGTAGTCCATTCAATCTGCCACATGATTGGAAATAGCCCATTTCCTAAGAATGGTTCCAATACTGGAAATAAAATATGATTTATGCCAATTTTTAACAGTGTATTTTTTAGGGCAGTAACTATCCACTAAGGTGGATTGGAGGGAATTGATAGTTCACACAAATTCCTGGGAAAATTACAGTTTTACTTTATCTTACTCAAATTTCTATTAGTATGACACTTATTGCCATAGTCTTACAGATGAAGATATACTGTTTAAAAATTTAGGTACTTAGTGTTTTGGCTTTTTTTTTTTACTAATAGACCTCAATTTAGCCTAGTTTAATGGTTTACTCTGTGACTGTCGGATGGTAGTCTTTTCAAAGCCTTGACACTAAACATAAAAAAATAATGATGTTTTGCATAGAATTCAGAGGAAGTATAAATGATAGATACAAAAAACATAATTATTACCTTAATTAAGAGATTAACTGTGTAAGAGAACCAGACTCATTGAAAGTATTAGTCTATATGTATCTAATAAATCCCTTCTATCTCAGAGTGTAATGAAAGTCTCAGTACATGGACCCAAATATTATAATAGTATATGGTAAGAACAGGATTCCACTTGTATTTTTTTGTTTTCTCCCTGTGGTTTCATCTTAATATTGTTCTCCTAGAATCTCTGTAGTATCTAAGTACTTCTATGAAAGGCCAGACAAATATAGTATATGCCCAGTGTCAGTTACTTTTTGTTTTGTCAAATTATCATGCTGTGTTTAATACTGTTCCCCAGGTTTCCCTCGAAAGAGAACGACAACATGATCAAACACATGTGCAGAGCCAGCTTGAAAAGTTGGATCTTCTGGAACAGGAGTATAACAAACTTACCACAATGCAGGCTCTGGCAGAAGTCAGTGAATGTTTCTTTTACTCATCAGTGCATGATATTGGTTCTTTTGTAAAATTGATCATTTTAAAATACTGGATATTCATAGGAAGAAAAGTGACCTTATAGCAAAGAAACAGGAATTTTTAAAGGACAAAAATGTAAATTTGGAGAAAGTGTTCACATTTTATAATCTTGATGTACATAAGGAAGTAGTTCTTTTTGAAAATGTTGGAAGCTTAAATGTTTTTGATCATCCTTAAGGCTTGAATTACTTGGTTTAAGTTGTTCTCTTTAGTTTTAATTGATTCACTTGGGAAGTATTTAATACCACTGAGATTAAGTTCCCAATTTAGCTTCCATGTATCCTATATTCCTTCATACAGAGCTGTGTTCTTTGGCCATAGATTTTACCCATAATTCTGTTCAACTGCCTCACAGCTACTTCACAAATGACTAATAATGAATCACAAAGGAGAATGTCGTGGTTATTGGCAAGCACAGTGTCATTACTGGAGTGAAATAACAAGCATATATTTGCTGTGCTAAAATTTTATAGCGGATTACTATGTTGCTGTATTAAAATTTTACATAAAGACACTAAGTCTTTTCACTAACCACTTTTAATATTTTTATCACTAGAAAAAAATGCAAGAGTTGGAAGCAAAACTCCATGAAGAAGAACAGGAAAGGAAACGTATGCAAGCTAAGGCAGCTCAGGTAAGTTGCAGTGTCAGCAGGTAGGCTCCTCATATTTCATACTTTTCTTTATATATAAACAAAAGATTAAATGTGGGCTTCTTAGATTATTTATATTTTGGAATAGCCCAATATATAAATTGTCAGACATAGCCTGGTATGGAAAATTGCAAACCTATATTTTTACAGAGTAAAAGTTGAGCAGTTTTTAGAGTTGTTCAAATTGTGGGGTTTCAATCAGCATTTTAAAAAAATTAACAGACTAACAAACATCAAAGATATAGTACATATAATAAGGTGATACTTAATCATGTAAAATTTCTCACATGGGACACTACCGGAAATGTTTGAAAACCATCATGTAATTTTCTTCTTACACATTTTCCTTTTTCTTGGTGGCCTCAAAACACCAGGACAGAAATTGAGGTAATGGGCTATCCCAATAGCTAGTGACCCATACTAATTCACAAAAGCTACCATATAAGGAAAGCGAGCTCTGTTTGCTCCTAGTCTTTGATTTTATCCCATGCACTGGCTACCGGATGGAATAGGTGAGGCAGTTTGAAGTCACAGAAACACTGAGTTTATGTATACCAACCAGAACTGCCTTTCTAAAAGATACAGTAATACTTTTGTACCCAGTAAGTCTTACAAATAAACACCTTGTTTGTAACTGACGACTCTCTTAAGAGCTTATTTATTCAAATACCTCCCATATATTGCCCTCCCACTTCAAAGTCTTTAAGTTTTATAAATGTGTATGTATCTTTTCTCATCATATTAACACAAGAAGCAGGTCTTGATTCCAAAACAGTTAGGAGTGGCGGCTCTGCAGTTCAGGCTGTGGTCTGATGCCAGCGGATTCCTGAGCTCAGTTCATGTATGGGCTCGCAGGACTGTAAACATTCTGTTATCTTTGTCGTCTTGTCTACTTCTTCCATTACTTCCCAGAGCTCACTGAGTTAACATAATCTCTATTAAACCTGATGTATTTTCTTTCTCAAATATTTACCTTCTGATCAATTTGTATATTTTTGTTTTTATTATTTTATTTTTTGCTTCAGTGTGCTGAGATACATAGTCATGTGACTTTATTTTCGATAACCAACAAATTTTGAAATTACTTGGTTTCTCTGCCCATTCCACTTTAGGGTAGGCCACTTTACTGTGTCTCCATTTCCTCACTTGTAACATGCAAACTCATGGATTGTGCTTTATATACATTGTGGTGGTGAGCTCTGTCGTACATGAAATAAAAATTAAGCAAGTTCATTATTTTATTAACTTAAATTTTAATTTACAGTATTTTCGCTTTCTTTTTTCATTTCTCAGGCATAAAGAAGGGACCAAATAGTTATTACTGATAATATAGTAAAGGTTTTGAATTCTGTTTCAGTAAAGATTTTGAGTTCTGATAGTGAAAACTATTATAGTGGAATAACAATGACCAGGGATTGTACATGGTTCCAAGTCAAGCTTTTTTTTTTTTTAAGATTTTATTTATTTGAGAGAGTGTGAGCACATGGTTGGGGGAAGGTGTAGAGGAGGGAGATAGGGAGAAGCAGACTCCCAGTGAGCAGGGAACCGGATGCCGGGCTCCATCTCAGGACCCTGGGATCATGACCCTGAGCCGAAGGCAGACGCTTAACCGACTGAGCCTCCCAGGCACCCCCAAGTTAAGTTAACCTTAACTTTCGCAGTCTCAGGCAAGATATTTAATGATTCAGAGCTTGGATTTTAACATTGATTAAGTGGTCTTCATATTATATCTTCCTAGTATTAGAGACATCAAACAAGAGAAAAGACAACAAAAGTACTTTAAAATGGTAAAATTCTGCCACACAAAATAGATAACCACTACCAGGAAGAACTAAATAAACTAGAAGTTAATTTTCAAAAAAATTGTTTTTTTTATGCTAGTCAAACTCATTTGGCTTAATAGGTATTCCAGAGTAGTAATTTTATGTTCAATGAATTCTATCTATTCAGTTTATTATATATAAAGCATTGTTAGATGTGTGGGAATGTAGATGCTCCTGAGGTAGGCATCTGCCTAATGAATGCAGTCATTGTAGGAATTATTAGTATTCTATTTCTTTAATCCATTGATTCTGAGTGTTTGTTCCAGCTCCATCATAATTTCCTGGGGAACTTTAAAGTACTTTTTGAAACAATGAGGTGCAGGGCGCCTGGGTGGCTCAGATGGTTAAGTGTCTGCCTTCGGCTCAGGTCATGGTCCCAGGGTCCTGGGATCGAGTCGCACATCGGGCTCCCGGCTCAGTGGGTAGCCTGCTTCTCCCTCTGACCCTCTCCCCTCTCATGCTATTTCTCTCTCACTCGCTCTCTAAAAAATAAATAAAATCTTTAAAAAAAAACAATGAGGTGCAGAGAAAATCGTGACATTCTGAATGATTCTCATAAACTCCAAATGATTTTGATACACAGGCTGGTTTGAAAACCACTATTGTAGACAAATACACACAACTGTTTTTTGTTTTTTGTTTTAAGGAAATCTGTAAGTTGGTTTAGGGAAGGCACCAGTCCTTGTTTGATATCCCTAGTAATTAGTTATGGAATTTCTACCATATGCATAGGAAACTATTTTTAAATTAATGTAGTCACTAAGCTTCTAGAGAAAAGGGCATAATAGCATTTGCTGTGACATACCTTTCAGTTCTTTTGGACATAAATTTCGGATTTCTTTGTCTTAAATTGTAAGAGTATGAGTTTTTTAAAGAGGAAGAAATGTATTTTGCTCTCCAACTGCTTTGTGTCTGGCACTGATGTGGTTGCCATATGTAAAAAAGAAGAAAATATTGAAGCACTGGTTTGGAGTTAGATATATTGCATTTATCTCATTAGGTCTGTATTTTATGGAACAACTGCAAATAATGGAGCTAAAGAGTTCCAAAATGAAAAAAAATAAATAAATAACATAGCACTGAAAGATAAAATGAGAGACTTGTATTGATTTAAAATATTTGGCAAATGTTGACAGATTGATTCACAGATTGATTCAAGACAGGTTACACAGCTATGATGTGTTTTTCAGTCAGATACTACTATAAGGTTTTTACAGGTCTTTACATGGCAAATCTCAAATTTAAATAAGAGCTTTTATTTCTATAGCATTAACTTTATGTTGTCCTGTTTTTCTTAGTTGCAGACTGGTCTAGAAACAAATAGAATTATCTTTGAAGATAAGACAACTCCATGTGTTCCCAATGCAAGAAGAGTTAAAAAAAAGAAGTCAAAACCACCAGAAAAGGTACAAAAACGGGACCAATAAGTAAAAGTGCTGATTATTACTTAGCGTAATTTATGTGAAAATACTCCTAAAACAGTATGGTACATCAACCTTGAATAAGGAGATCTCTTTCATTCAGTTTCTTCATTGGGAAGATGGGGATAAGTAATAACTACATATAAATTTTTACCTTGATGGATAATATATATGCAAGCATTTTAGAACTGCAAAACACTACACAAATCTTAATTATTATTCAGTATTGCTTTAACGACTTTTTACTCTTAAAATGTTTTTAGGTGTATGTAACTATACATACATCACATACATACACACTCTGTTTCTTTACTGAGACTGTAATTGCTGTTTTGGCAGGTACTGTTTTTTCCTTCCTAGCCTTTCGTAGGCTAGGATGCAAGTTGTCAAGTATTATTAGGAGCTCGAGAACATTCCAGTATCGATAAAGCAAGTAGTAGCCCAGCAGTAAGCTGAAATTTCAGGTTAGTTGTGTATGGTCAGCTTTTATCATCATGTGAGTAAACTTGTTTTTCTTTCCTTTCCATTCAGAAAGGTTCTAGGAACTATTTTGCTGCACAACCACATTATAGATTATGCTTGGGGGATATGCCTTTTGTAGCTGGAAAGGTGAGTTGGTCAAAGTCTGGATTTTTTGTTTTCTTTACAGCCTAGCTCTTTGAATTGAATCAACTCTTAGACCTGTATGCCTATAAATGTTGAAAACATTTTTCTGTCCCTTTGCCATATGGATCATAGTGATGTGAGAAGAGATAGAAGAAGGTTTTATGGGATTGGGGGAGCAGAGAAGAGACAAGGGGGACTTTAAAGCAGGTAAAGCATATGTGCAAGGAAGGTTATGAACAAAATCCGACACCCTGGTTTGGAGAAGGGGTGTTTGCAGATAGGAGTAAATGAAATAGGAAATAGTAATTTGTAGCATTGGGTTTTTAGTATCAATCTTGTTCATTTATATTTAAATATAGGTAGATATTTAAATAAATAGAAATCACATACTGTTTGTCCTCACATGCATATTACTTACGGAACTCATTCTCCAAGAGGCAGTCAGAAATAGACTTGAATCCTCTGTTCCTTGAGTGTTTAAATGTAGAGATGGTAATTTTGTCAAATATCAGCAAGTACTGGGTCATTTCGAATAAATGCTTCACACTGTGTTGGTTTAGGGGCACCTGGGTGGCTCAGTTGGTTGAACGGCCGACTCTTGATTTCAGCTCAGGTCATGATCTCAGGGTCCTGGGATCAAGCCCCAAGTCCTGCTTTGCACTCAGCAGGGAGTTTACTTGAGATTCTCTCTCCCCCTTCCCTTCTCCCCACTTGCTCTCTAAAATAAATACTTTTTTTTCAATACATCTGATGAGACCTCATTAATTCTAGACCACTTTATTTGAAAGTTCCTAAGTAAGTTAAAATCTTTCACTGTAAGTTCTCATTGTTCTTTTTCTGCTCTCAGAGATCCACATAGAACAAATGAGCCCTTGACTAGGGAAATTTTAAATATTTATTTAAATTGTTATGTGAAAATAACTTTACTCTCATCTCCTTATTCTATTCTAGGTTATAAACACTTCCATTTTCGTCAGCTATTCCAGATGTGTTTTATAAGTTTCTTTACCTCCTCATCACTCTCTTCCTTTCTAAATGTGGTGTGACTAGCACAAAATAGAGACTTTGTCATCTTTGAGAGTCTGTCAGCTCAACCTAGCATCATATTAATGTTCTGGGGGAAGCCACATCGTCGCTCCCTCTCATTAGTTTTACAGTCAACTGAAGTAACGGGTGTTTTCCTGAATCTTTGCATTAGCCTCTGTATTGTAGGCCCTATACTTGTAGATTTAATTATTTTATACAGAATTTGTAAGTAAATGAAATTCTATAGGAATAGATTCACCCTATCCCACATTACATTAGAATCTAGTTCATTATTTGTGTTATCTCCAAATTTAACTGCCTGTCTTCGATAATTCTCATTGAATTCATTAATACAAAGGTTAAACAGGACAGGCTCAAAGACCAGGCTTTTCAACTAAACTCCTTCTGAAGTTATTTGTACTGAGCTCCTCATCGGGCTTCCTGCTTAGCGGGAATCCGCTTCTCCCTCTCCCTCTGCTCCTTATGCTCTCTCACTTGCTCACGCTCTCAAATAAATAAAACCTTTAAAAAAATAATTATTCAAATTGGGGCACCTGGGTGGCTCAGTCGTTAAGCGTCTGCCTTCAGCTCAGGTCATGGTCCCAGGGTCCTGGGATCGAGCACCACATCAGGCTCCCTGCTCAGCAGAGAGCCTGCTTCTCCCTTTCCCTCTGCCTGCCGCTCTGCCTACTTGTGCTATCTCTCTGTCAAATAAATAAATTTTTAAAAATCTTTAAAAAAAAAAATAAAAAAATAATTATTCAAATAGCTAAGAATGTGCTGTCACCTAGCCAAGTGTTCCTCAAATTCTCTATTGTGAAGGATCAGTTTTTATTTTTAATTATATGTTGTCGTAGACCAGTACACTTGTAAAATGCAATAAAAATGAATTACTAGAAAAATGAAATTAAAAAGACATAAAATACCCATCCTGAGTTTTAAATTATAGATTGAACAGATAAAAAATTACATTAATAAATACAACCAGAAAAATAACAGGAAAAGGAATTTTAAAAACTATATACTGCTTATTGAAAGTATACATAGGCAATTAGTATAGCCAATACATATTACAAGTTACAAGCAGAATAGTGATTTCACATACATATTTTCACACTTTAAATGAATACCAGGTGTATCAGCATTTAAATTGTGAATGAGACAAATGAATTTGGTTCTTGATAATCAAGGTTGTATTGATGACTGCAGAGTTGCAAGGCAGAATGTGTATCTAAACCATTTTAATTGTAGGTGAATTTTAATCATCTTGATAAAAACATAGACTAACTTTTTAATTTTGAAATGATTCTAGATTTATAGGAAGTTGCAAAAATAGTAAAGGGTCCCATGTACCTTCATCTGGTGTACCATAGCGGAGGTACATTACGTAACGTAGTGTAGTTTCACAACCAGGAGATTAGCACTGGTACAATCCACAGACCTGACTCACATTTCTCTAGTTTCACATGTCCTTGTTGGTGTGTACGTGTGTATACACATGTGTGGGTTTAGGTCAGTGCGATTTTATCACATTTATATTCGTGCAACCACCACTCCATACCTAGTTTTGCCATTTCAGAAATGGGACTCATGCAGGATGTTACCTTTTTGAGATTGACCTTTCACTCAATATAAATCCCAAGATTCATCAAATTGTTGTGTGTATCCATAGTTCCTTCCTTTCTCTTGGCTGAATATCCCATGGTGTGAATGTACCACAGTTTAATGATTCACCCATTGAAGGCCCTTTGGGTTGCTCCAAGTTTTTGGTGTTCACAAACAAAACCAGTATAAACATTGTGTACAGGTTTTTGTGTGGACATAAGTATTCATTTCTGTGGGATAAATGTCCGGGAACGTGATTGCTGGATTGTATGGTAAGTGTATATTTTGTTTTTAAACTCCCCAATTATTTTTGAGTGATTGTACCATTTTTCATTCCTAGTAGCAATGCCCAAGAGATGAAGTTTTTCCCCATCCTTACCAGCATTTAATATTGTCACTTTTTATTTTAGCTGCTTGCTGAGTATGATATCTCATTGTGCTTTTAATTTATATTACACTAATGATGGTAGTCCTGTTCTTTTCATGTGCTTATTTACCATCCATATATCCTCTAATGAAATATCTATCTACATTTCTTGCCCTTTTTTAATTGGGTTGGTTATTTTGTTTGTTTTTTTTTACTGTTAGGTTTTGAGAGTTCTGTATTTTGATACAAGTCATATGTCAGATAGATAGTTTGCAAGTATATTCTCCCAGTCTTTCTTCTCTTACAGAGTTTCACAGAGCAGCTTTTTGTTTTGATGAAATCCAGTTAATTGATTTTTGCTTTTTTATGGATCATGCTTTTGCTGTCAAGTCTAAGAACTCTTGGCCAGGACCGACATCCTGTAGGTTTTCACTTATGTTTCATATATATTTTATAGTTTTATATTTTACATCTCAATCTGTGGTCTACTTGAAATGATTTTTGTATACTGTAAGAGGCTTGTTAGGTCAAGGTTTATTTTTGATTCTGTTCCATCCATATAGGTGTTTACCTCTTTGCCCATACCACACTGCCTCGATCACTGTGGCTTTTTATAATAAGTCTTAACATCAGGCAGAGTGATTCTTTTCTCTATTCTTTTTCACAATTGTTTTAGCTCTTCTAGTTTCTTTGACTCTTCATATGAATTCTAGAATAAACCTGTCTGTCTACAAAAAAAAAAGTCTTGTTATAATTTTGATTGGAATTACATTATACCTATAGATCAGCTTAGGAGAATTGATGTCCTTATTATGTTGAGTCTTCCAGACCATGAGTACAGTATAGCTTTTATTTATTTATTTAGATCTTTGATTTCTTTCATCAGTATTTTGTGGTTTCCGGCATATTGGTTCCATGCCTGTTTTATTAGATTTATACTCACATTATTTTTTTTTTGGAGCAAGTGTAAGTTGTATTTAGTTTTAATTTAGTTTCTATGTGATCATTGCTAGTATAGTTTTTGTATGTTGAACTTACATTCTGTGATTTCACTGAATTATTTACTAGTCCTGGGAATTATATTTTGGATTGGTTTGGATTTTCTATGTAGAGAAGCATGTCATCTGTAAATAGGGACAGTTTTATTTCTTTTTAATTTGCATGCCTTTTATTTCTTTCTCTGCCTTAATGCACTAGCTAGGATTTCCAGTATTACATTAAGCAAGAGTGATGAGAGTGGACATCCTTGCCTTTTTTTCTGATCTTAAGTGGGGGGAGAACGTTAGCATTCAGTCTCACCAGTAAATAGGGTGTTAGCTGTAGGTTCTTTGTCAATGCTCTTTATTTAAAGAGGAAATTTCCTTCTGTTTCTGCTTTGCTGAGAGTACCTGATTGGGTGCTGGATATTTTCAAATGCTTTTCTTCATTAAATGATATGGTTATGTGATTTTTCCTTTTTACTGTTGATATGCTACATTACATTGATCGATTTTTTAAAATAATTGGACTAGTCTTGAATTCCTGGAACAAACCTGACTTGGATATGGTATACATACTTCTTCATATATAATGCTGGATTCAGTTTGCTACCTAACAATAGAAAGTAGGATAAAAGAGAGTATCCGTTAGCATAGTGGTTTTCAAACCTGCTGGTCAGAGTCAAGTGGCAAACTTAAAAATACACATTTCCAAGCCTTGACCCCACACTGATTGAGTTTGGAGTGCTACCTAGGAATCTGCATTTTAAACAAGATGATGCTCATGGAGCCAAGTTAGTCCAGCCATCTGTTTGTAAATTGAAATAGCTTATGGAGATTATTGTTTAATATTCAAAACTGGAAATTTTGAGAAGGATACCAGGTTTTTCCTATGGTTGTTTATGTGACAAGGATGAACTTAGTGCATCTTATTATTTAAGGATAGAGAAATGAATGTGATAACAGTCCCTACCACCTGGAAGTACATACACTTATTTAGTAGGTGAAATAAATATGCAAACACAATTATAATATATTGTGATAAACACTGTGATAGAGATAAATGCTGTAGTTGATCTGAGAATGGACTCCTTAATTGGACCATTTCGTTACCTGGAGGTTTTAAGGAAGTCTTTAAAAGTTAATATACTTGAACTGGGTTTTAAGGAATGGTAAAAGTGTTGGCCACACAAAAGAAATGGTATGTGCAAATACAGTTTATTTAAATAATGCAGATTTTCAGAGAGAGTTCAGTGATTCATCAGTTGCATACAACACCCAGTGGTCATTACTTCCACGTGCCTTCCTTAATGCCCATCACCCAGTTACCCCCACTCCCCTCCCCTCCAGCAACTCTGTTTCCTAGAATTAAGAATCTGTCATGGTTTGCCTCCCTCTCTGTTTTCATCTTACTTTATTTTTCCTTCCCTTCCTCTGTGTTCATCTGTTTTGTTTCTTAAATTCCACATATCAGTGAAATCATATGGTATTTGTCTTTCTCTGACTGACTTATTTTACTTAGCATAATACCCTCTAGTTCCATCCACGTTGTTATATGTTAATAAAATTAAAATAAGCAAGCAGAGAAATTAGGGGATGGTGGGACATAAGGCCAGGGAGTATCAGTTGCAGCTCAATGATAGAAGACTTTTTTCTATGCTAAGGAGTTTGGACATTAGAGTTAGTGGGCTTAACATCAAATATTTCAAGTAGCAGAACAACCTGATATTCCTATTAGAGTAATATTTTAGGAGGAGAGCCGATAGCACTATGGAGTTAAAGACTGAACACACTGGGGGCAGGGAGGCCAAATGGAATCTTCCTGTAGCAAATAGAAGTGGTTGCAAGGGAAAGACAGTAGGGTGGAGACTAAGAGGTGGATTGGGGATATTTCAGAGGTTAAATGGGACTTGGTATCTGGATTTACTCTAGGAGATTTAGATCGTAGCCTCTCTATTGGTGGGGGTCTTTTTACTCCGCTTAGGGAGTAAACAGGAAAACAGATTCAGACGATGTGGCTTCAGTTAATTCTCATTTTTCTTCAGTCCACCAGTCCTAGCCATGCTGTGGTAGCCAATGTTCAGCATGTCTTGCATCTAATGAAGCAACACAGTAAAGCCCTGTGCAATGATCGAGTGGTCAACAATGTTCCTTTGACAAAGCAAGGTTCTTCACGAAGTGGTAAAAGTAAGAAGTTGTCAGTAACGCCTTCCTCCTCCAACAGCATTAATGAAGAGTTATCAGAAGTCTTACAGACTTTACAAGATGAATTTGGGCAAATGAGCTTGTGAGTTTTAGTTTTGGGTTTTTTTTTTTAATTATATTTAGTTCTAGGGGCACCTGGGTGGCTCAGTCAGTTAAGCGTCTGCCTTTGACTCAGGTCATCCCGGGGTCCTGGGATTGAGCCCCACGTTGGCCTCCGTGCTCAGCGGGGAATCTGCTTCTCCCTCTGCTCCTCCCCGCTGCTTGTATTCTCTGCCTCTCAAATAAATAAAATCTTTTTTTAAAAAAATTATAGTTCTAAAACTTCATTTTAACTTCTCAGTGACTTCATTAATTGCTAATTTGTTCAGCAAATACCTGAGCACAGTCCTTGCACCAACCACTGAGTAAGTTACTAGGACCTTAACAAATACAACTGTTCTGGGGGAAATCTCTCCCTTTTCTAATACTGTTAAATGTTTTCAAGACCAAGGTTTACATTTAAGTTTTATTTCCTTATTCAGGAGCTTGATATACATTGAGTTTAGTTAAATGATAAGTTTGGATGTATCTGAGGAACAAGATCCTTTCTTTCCAGGCTTTCCTTTTTACATGCATACTATTCTGGGGGAGGTAGGAATATAAATAATTAGGTCTTTGAAATTAAGGAGTCCTTTTGCGTTTGCCTCCAGTGCCTTTCTTGAACCTTTAAACCATCTTGTTGCTCTGTTTAAGAAATTGAGTCATTTTTTATTGCACAGAGCAGTGGTCCCATGGTGAGTGGGTTGTGGTGGATCTAACCATGAAACCAGAAACTTAACCAAGCCCTGCTTTTATTTTTTGTATAGTGATCACCAGCAGCTTGCGAAACTTATCCAAGAATCCCCAACTGTTGAACTGAAAGACAACTTAGAGTGTGAACTGGAGGCGTTGGTGGGGAGGATGGAGGCCAAAGCCAACCAAATAACTAAAGTTCGAAAATACCAAGCCCAGGTAACTCCAGCTCAATTTCCCTTTTCCTGTTTCTAATGATTAAAAAACAAGAACAAGGCAGAACAAAAAACCCTTTTCCTTGATGACACAGAAGGGTATCACAGTTAGGGAGCTACAGGGAGCATGTCGTTACTGTAGACACTAATTCGGTCCCTTCATTATTAAGAATTGGTGTTCAATGGGCTAGGAAGGAAGACGTCATCTTGTAATCTGTGAGAGTAGATTTTATCATCGAGGATACGTCTTTCAAATACTGAATATATTTAATATTCTTATCTTTATATGAACAAACCTTAACTTCCGTGATGAATTTAAATGGTTCTAAATTTACCTAAGTCTTGTGAAAGCACTTGGAAATTCTTGATTTCCAAAGGAATAAGTCAGATATAAATATGTGAAAAAAATTTTCAGTTATATTTATGTTGCAGCCATTTAATACCTACTAAGTGCAGTGGGAAGGCACACTCCAGGGTTTTCGTCTGGAGAGAAACGTAATGATTCGTGGCTTAAGACATTGCTGTGACTGCTGGGAGTGGGCTGGAGACCAGCTGGGCAGGGTGAAGCTCTTCTCTGTCAGAGGTCATCAGTGACTGCAGTGGGGGAGAAGCGACAGATTGGAGGTGTGTTTTAGAAGTAGAAAGATCAGGGCGACTTGCTGCTGAATATCATTTGGATGGAGAGTGTGGCCGTACCACTGATGGAAATGGAGAAGGACTGGGAGCAGAACAGGCTTACTAACATTTACTGATTGGTGGCTGTGTAATAGGCACGATGCTAAGTGCTTTTGAATATGTCCTCTTATTTAATTTTCATGGAACCCTTGTGAACTGGGTGCATTATCTTACTCTATAGATAGGGAAACTGGGCTAAGTTTTTGGGAGGTAGGCATATGCTAAAATGAAATTAGGTAACTTCTGTGCAAGGACATACTAGCCCCCTGGTAAATGCAGAGCTGGCATGCAAACGTGGGTCTTCTCGACTCCAGAACCTGAGCTTTTAAGTATTTTTTGTAAAGTTCACGTTTAAAAAAGAGGAATAAATATAAGCAAATGATTGCTGTAGGAGTAATGGTCTAATTTGTTTCTTGTACATTAGACTTGACTTTATTCTCTCTAATGGAACACCAACTTGGCAGCAGCTTAAAGTACAAGTATTACGCTCTCTAAAAATAAATTCTCTGGTTTAAATTATTCTAAAATAGTAAAATAATTAAAAATCTTTTGTATTAATACATTACCATTACATCTCTTCATCCATCTAGAATATGTTTCGTTACCCCTCAGACTAGTTTCTAGACCCACTCTTCTCCTGTTCTTCACCTTTAGTATCTATCCTATCCTTCACTTACCATGTCAGATTTTTTGTCTTTTCTGTGACATCTTCCCCCAAACCCTCTTGTTTCTCACTCTATTCTGCACTTTGGCAACACTGCCTTGCCTTCTGAAACAGCACCAGGA
This sequence comes from Mirounga leonina, assembly GCF_011800145.1. Taxonomy (NCBI): domain Eukaryota; kingdom Metazoa; phylum Chordata; class Mammalia; order Carnivora; family Phocidae; genus Mirounga; species Mirounga leonina. Next base: position 36,162,015 of record NW_023270387.1, on the reverse strand, counting down.
TTGATGTGTTTACTCTTGTTCATTTGTCTTTATGTCACATTGTATTTTTACACACTGAGTGTTCAATGACTGGTACAATAGGTTTTTGGAAGGCTTTAAAACAATAAACCCAGAATATATTATTTGCATTTTAGTTTGTACGAGAGTTAAAAATACCAGTTGTCAGAAGAGAATGTTTTCATTGAATGCTCCTTTTTCCCTGGCTTGGTTATTTGTTGTAGCTGGAGAAACAGAAGGTAGAGAAGCCGAGGAGGGACTTGCGAACCACCAGAAAGACTCTTGATGAAGAAGGGAACAGCAGCAGTCGTTCTTCTGGAATCACAGGGACCACAAACAAGAAGGACATTGCCAAACCGAGACCTGGTGAAAAAAGCAGGAAAAATCTTCAGTTATTGAAGGACATGCAAACCATACAGAGTTCATTACAAAGCAATAGTTTATGTTGGGATTACTGACTGGTACCAGGTTATAAATTTTATTCAGATAATCTGTACCTCATCAATCAGATTTTGACAATTTACTCTCCAGGTCTCATACTCTCTTATGTTGGAATTAATGAATGGCCGGTGTTAAGGGGCCCAAGCTTCACTACACAGGCTTCTTGTGTTATGCATCATGACTGAATGTTAAACCATCTACATGGAAACCAGGGGAGTTTAAAGGCCAGGAAGCCACATGCTCTGCTTCTTTGAGATGAATTTGCTGTACTGAAATACTGCACTTTGTAAACAAATTACCAGTTGTTTACTTGTGGGTGTGATTTTTAATAGTTCCTTACATATCTAAGTAAAATTAGGTTTAAATTATCAAAATCAACAAAATCTTTAAATCTTCCCCTGGCACAAATCGCCCCTTTCTCCTTTCCAGCACAACCATTAAATATACTTTGTCTCGACTATTGATGGAGGTTTTCTATATTTAAAAGTATTTATACATATTTAAGAGGATCGTTTTGTTTTTCTTTTTGACATTTCAGACATTGATCAGTATTAAGTACACTTGTATTGATGTTATCAGTCATTAAAAAATTTTTAAAGACTCAAACATTCATTTTAAGTCCATTCACTGCAAAAATTATAAAAGCATTTTTTAAAGTATAAATTATTAATGAAGTAAATGAGCTTTTAGAATGAAGAGAGAAGAGGAAATGTTGTAGAGCATACACATTTGTCCTTTTTAAATAATACCTGTTTGTAATCATGCTGTTGAGTTCAAGGCATTATGGTTGTTAATCTTGAAACTTGCCCCTTGGACATGTTCTCGGTGTACGGTATGAGTGCATTAACTGTACACGTGCAACTGTCATTATGTTAATAATGTGAATCATAATTCTGCTTAGATCAAGACGTGAACTTTTTATAAATTTGCCACTGAAGTCAATAAAGCAGCTTTTTTAAGGAAACACTGAAATTTTCCTTAACAGCCTGTTAATAAAGGCTTTATTTGTTATAAGCTCTCCAAAAAATGCATTTCTAAATAGGACATTAACATATTTTGAGAAACAAGAAGAATATATGGTATTACATAATTTGCCTATCTCATGCTTACACAGAAACTAAAGCCAACAAGACTGAACTGTCTCATGGCATATGATAAGATACTCTAAAGAGTACTAATGAACACATTAACCACATGTTAAAGAGATTCCTTTTTATGCCTCCCCTGGGATCCAAATGGGCGTTCTGGGATTTTATCTGGGTATAATCAGCATGAAATGTGGTGCCTGTCTGGGCACTAAGCTTGTTAGGCCTCTTAATTGAATTGATTTTTTTACAGAGTTCTTGATTTAGGTTCCTTCGATTTGGATCTGTTTGTGAATGTTCTAAAATTTTATGTAAACTTCTGCTTGCGTGTGCAGTTTTGTATCTTCATTGAATTCACAACATTGAGTGCACAGACCCAAGGAATCACTGCTCTAGTGACATGGAAAATATTTTCTTGTGTCTCAACCACCATCTCAACTATTAAACTTTTGTTACCGCTGTTGGAATTTCAGGTCATTAAACTGTGTGACACTCATTTTTCATTGTAGTGGTTCTCAGTCCTAATTAGCAGAAGTTTAATGGTGTTAAAAACCTACCCCATCCCACAGGTAGGAGTCAGACTCTCAACTGCAGCTTTTAATACCTTCAGGTGAGAGTTGAAAACAAGAAGATACCAATACCTCAGTCTCCTTGTCTGAGAGTTTACAGCGGAGGAGTATGCTGTTCTAAGAGTGCTATTGCAGTGCATTTCAAATACAAGGATCTTCTACGTGGAAGATGCCGATACGAATACCAGGCTAAGTAAGAAGGGTATGATCCAAGGTAGGTGGTAGACGTCTGAATTATTCTAACACTTGTGTGGTGAATGCAGTGGAGACAGCATGAGCACAGGGCTGTGAGGATGCAGAAGAGGAGGTTGACATCCTGGAGGAGGAAGTGATGCTAGACTCTGGAGAACTGGAATTAGTCATAAGGGAGAAGAGTTCCAGGTCAGCAGGATAAAATAAAGGTAAGAGGCCAGATTCTGCAGTTGACGTGGGAGAGCTGCGAGCAGCTGAGTGGTACCGGTGTGTAGGAGTCGAGGTACGCACGTGAGACTAGAAGGGTGAGCCGACGAGTTACAGGGGGCTAAAGAGCTTTGACATAACCACACGGGTCTCAGTTTTGTATCCCGGATCATAAAGGAAGAAGTGCACCTGCACAACCGCTAGTCATAGATACAAAGTTACAAAACATCTGTCAATGCAAATATGAAGGTTGTATAAGCTGCTGACTTGGACGTAGTCCCACTGGTTAATTTTTCCTTTTCTTTTTTGTGCTTTTGGCATTATGTCCCAAAAAACATCAGGGAGCTTCCTCCTATGTTTCCTCTAGGAATTTTATAGCATCTTGTCTTATGTTTAAGTCTTTGGTAGATTTTGAGTTAAGTTTTGTGAGTGGTGTGAGGTAGGGGTCCAATTCCATTGTTCTCTGCATGTATTTCTCCAGTTTTCCCAGAACCACTTGTTGAAGAGACTATCCTCTCCCCATCCGGTGTTCTTGGCTCCCTTGTCGAGTATTAGTGAACCACATACGCCAGGATTTGATTCTGGCCTCTCTCCTGTTCTATTTCTGTGCCAGTACCATACTGTTCTTATTACTATGGCTTTACTAGTATACACTGACTCTCGAACAACATGAGTTTGAACTGTGTAGGACGGCTTACACGTGGATTTTTTACAGTATTGTAAATGTATGTTCCTTACGATCTTAACCTTTTTTTTCTAGCTTACTTTAAGAATACACTATAGGGCGCCTGGGTGGCTCAGTCGTTAAGCGTCTGCCTTCGGCTCGGGTCATGATCCCAGGGTCCTGGGATCGAGCCCCACCTCGGGCTCTCTGCTTAGCAGGAAGCCTGCTTCTCCCTCTCCCACTCCCCCTGCTTGTGTTCCCTCTCTCACTATCTCTCTTTCTGTCAAATAAATAAATAAAATCTTTAAAAATAAAAAATAAAGAATACACTATATATACAAAATATGTTTTTTTTTTTAAGATTTTATTTATTTATTACAGAAAGAGCACAAGCAGGGGAAGCGGTAGGCAGAGGGAGAGGAAGAAGCAGGCTTCCCGATGAGCAGGGAGCCCGATGCGGGGCTCAATCCCAGGACCCCGGGATCATGACCTGAGCTGAAGGCAGATGCTTAACCGACTGAGCCACCCAGGCGCCCCAAAATGTTTTTGACTCTGTTACTGGTAAGGCTTCTGGTCAACAGTAGGCTAAGTATTAAGGGAGTCAAAAGTTATACTAGGATTTTAAACTGCATGAAGGGTCTGCACCCCTAACTGCCATGTTGTTCGAGGATACCTCTGGTGCTGGTCTTTTTTCTTGAGATGGCTTTGGATATTTGGGGTCATTTGTGGTTCCACAAAAAATTTTGGATTGTTCTATTTCTGTGAAGAACGCCTTTGATATTTTGATGGGTATTGTGTTCTGTAAATTTTTGGCACATAATTTGTTCATATTAGTTTCTTATTCTGTGGTATCAGTTGTAATCTCTCTAATTTTGAGTTTTCTTTTTCTTAATCTAGCTAAAAGTCTGTCAATTTTACCTTTTCAAAGAACCAGCTCTTAGTTCAGTTGACCATTTCTCTTTTGTTTCTCTGGTCTCATTTATTTCTGTTCTGGTCTTTATTATTTTCTTGTTCTGCTAACTTTAGGCTTAATCTGTTTTTTCTACTTTCTTGAGATATAAAGTTAGATTGAGATCTAATTTCTTAACATCCGTGTTTATTACTATAAACTTACCTTCTTTCCCTTTTGATTTCTTTGACCTATGTGTTTTTGAGGAATATGTTGTTTAGGTTCCACATATTTATAGATTTTCTCATTTCTCCCTTGTTGATTTCTAGTTTCATACCATGGTGGTCAGAAAAGATAGTATGATTTCAATCTAAATTTGCTGAGATTTGTTCGGTGTCCTATCATATGATCTGTTCTGGAGAATGTTCATGTGCACTTAAGAACAATGTGTATTCTGTTGTTTGATGAATTCTGTGTATGTCTAATTAAGTTCATTTGCTCTAAAGTATGATTGCATTCCACTGTTCACCTTGTTGATTTTCTTAACCCAGAGCCTTAGATCACTAGGCCACTCTTCTGCACATCTTCCTTGTTGACTCTCTGTCTGGATGATCTTCCCATTGGTGATAGTGGGATATTGAAATCCCCTACTCTTATGTTATTGTCTATTTCTCCCTTAAGATCTGTTAGTATTTGCTTAATGTATTTTGGTGCTCAGTTGTTAGCATATATATTTACAATTGTTAAACTTCCGTGGTATATGGACCTCTTTATCATCATATGACCTTTGCCAGTTTTAGGATTTTTGGCTTGAAGTCTATTTTGTGTAAGTAGGCAATGCCTGTCTTGTTTTGGTTTCTACTTGTTTTGAATGTCATTTTCCATCCTTTCACCTTGAGCCTATGTATGTCTTTAGAGCTGAAATGAGTATTCTGTAGAGAGCATATAGATGGGCCCTGTTTTGTTTTTTTGTTTTTTACCTATCCAGCCACTCTGTGCCTTTTGGTAAACTCAATCCATTTTACATGGAGGGGGATTATTGATATGTGAGGAATTACTACGGCCATTTTATCTTTTGCCTTCTAGTTTCTCTCTCCGTTGTTTCTTTTTCCTTCTGTTTCTGTCTACCTTTGTAAGCTGGTGTTTGTCCTTGGTGATTTGCTCAGTCTCCTTTTTTTGTTTTGGGTCTTTGCTCTAAATTTTTGCTTTATGGTTACCAGAAGTTTTACTAAATAAAACACCTCATTGGGGGGGTGGGGGGGAGAGTCATTTTATGCTGATAAAAGTTTATCTTCATTTACTAATTTCATCCTTTTATACTTTATTAGATGTCACAAATGATCTCATTATGCTGTGAATTGTTACCAGATTTTAATAGCTATCATTTTTAATGCTCTTTAACCTTTATGCTGCAGTTATTTTTTATTCTAAAATAGTTTTCTGTTGATCACCTTAATAAGAAGGTTGTGTATTGAGATCTTTTCAGCTGGAAGATCTACTTCTGATGTTTCTTGTAAGGCAGTGTTAGTGGTGGTGAACTCTCACATTTTACTGGTTTGGGAAATCCTTTGTTTCTCTTTCATATCAAGGATAACTTTGCCACTTAAGAGTATTTTTGCCTGGCAATTTTTATCTTTTCGATTGTTTGAATAGGTCATTCCATTCTCTCCTAGCCTGTAGAATTTGTGCTGAGAAATCTGATAGCCTAATGGGGGTTGGGGGGGGGGGGGGGGAGGTTCCCTTGTAGATTTTTTCCCCTGGCTTTATCATTGACTTTTGACAGTTTCATTACAATGTGTCTTGGAGGAAGTCTATTAAGCTTTGTATTCTTGTATATCCAGTTCCTTCCCCCGGTTTAGGAAGTTTTCAACCGTTATTTCTATAAACTGTGCCTCCTCTTCTCTTTCTGGTATAACCATTAATCTTATGTTAGCTTTTCTAATGGAGTCTGGTAATTGTTATAGGTTGTGTCCACCTTTTAAATATCTTAGTTCTCTCGCCTCTTCCTCCTGAATCATTTCTAAACCCTTATCTTCCAGCTTGCTTATTCTCTCTTCCATCTGATCTCCATTTCCAATGCTCTCTAATACATTCTTCATTTCAATGAGTTTGTCAGCTTCAGATTTTCATTTTGGTTCTTTTTTAGAATTTCAATCTCTTTGGGAAAGTACTTCTTAATGTTCATTAATTTTATTCCTAAGTTCATTGAATTGCCTTTCTGGATTTCCTTATAGCTTGTTGAATTTTGTCCTGTTTTGAATTCTTTATCAGTTAAATTGTAGTATTCCACGTCTTTGGGTACCATTGCTGGAGAATTGTCATTGCCTTTTTGTGATCCTGTGTTACCATGATTTTTCATAGTGTTCAATGAAATGCGCCTGTGCTGCCACATTTAAAGTAGCAACACCTTTCTTATTTACCGAAGGCTTTGATTTTAATAATTCATCAGGTTGGCAGTTAGAAGCCTTTCTTTTGTTTTCCAGAAGGTGGTGCTATAGCACTAGCTTTTGGGTTTTCTTACTGGAAGTGACTCCCTGCTAAAGTTTGACGTGTGCTTAAAGAAGATGGTGTTAAAAAAACACACGGGGGGGGGGGGCGCGCCTGTGTGGCTCAGTGGGTTGGGCGTCTCCTGGTCTCAGCTCAGGTGATGATCTCAAGGGTCTTGAGATCCAGCCCCACCTCTGCTCCATGGGAGGTGCACAGTGCAGTCAGCCTGAGACTCCCTCTCCCTCTGCCCCTCACCCCATGCATGCACGCCCATCTTCTCTCTCAAATAAAATCTTTGGTTTGGTTTTGTTTTTTAAAGACTAGAAGCAGGGTGGGGGGAGGATGTGTGCTTGGCACTTGGGGCTTTAGGTGTGCCCAGGGTCTGGTAGGGCAGTCCCAGACTGGGGGATTCCCAAAGGCCCGTGGATGGGCCTCTTGCTGGAATCCCAGGGCATATGGCAGGAAACATGTCCCTTCAGCTCTCTTTGGCGGTTTTTTCTTCCCCTCTACCCAGTCATGGAGGTGTCTCCTCAGAAATCTAGGTGTTCCTGAAAAGCAACAGAACCCTCTAGCTGCAGCCAATGCAGCTGAGCACTTTCAGTTACCCCCTTCTCTCTCTACCGCTAGAGAGGTCACCGCCACATAACTCCCTTGGCTCCATAGCTTCCTTTGACTTCCAAGTGCACAGATGGATGTCCCCGTGTGATGTGCAGAGGCGCTTATATTCAGTTATGGATGTCCAATGGGTTGTTAAATCAAAGGGGAAGAAAGAGGAATGTCTCATGCCATCATGATCCTGACTTTACCACCAGGGGATTATCTTAAATGCACTCACTCCACTTTGGAGACTCCTGTGGAAGGTGAAAAGGAAACCCGTGGAAAGTCTTAAAATGGTTAAGTGATAGATTTGCATTTAGATTGCTCTGGCCTTTGAATGGAATTTAAAGCGGATGTGAGGGTATTGAGGCTGGAAGTTTGAAATTCTGGATCTCTTCAGTTATCCATATTCTTTTATGTGATATCAGACCAAGATGATCAAGGCTTAAATAAGGAAAATGGTAGAATGGACAGAAAAGAATGGACATGTAAAATATGTGGAATAGAAAACTTAGCTTCAGTTGGTAGGCTGGCCACTTAAATACCGTTACTACTTTACTTAAAATGAGTATCATACAAAGACCAAATCATCTTGGTACTAATTTTGCTAATCCTGGAGGTACTAAGAGAAATTACAGTTCCTCACCACGAGACCCAAGAACAGGGCTGAGGTCCAGACTATGGTGAATTAACAAGTGAAAGAATACTGCATTTTTGAGTACTGTTTGATTTGAGTATTAGAAGCAAAACGGGTTGAAATTGAACATTTCAATTTGGAGCAGGTGCTAAGCCACCCCTTTCTTCAAAAACTTTCCAAATAACATTTTTGCAAAAGACATTTCAGGCAGACAACTTAGGATAAGGACAACGTTTTAAAAGTCAGTTGAAATTTCCTTTTAATTAAAGACCCAAGGGACAAGAAGCTCCTTTGTTACAGTACATAACATATGGCTCTTAAGAGATCAGGGAGTCAAATGTTTCTACCAGGGCTGAACTGTTACCGGCAGGTGAACACTGAAGCAGTATTTCCTTTACTGGCATTGAGACTAATACATTTGTACGTGCAGTAAGTTCTTTGGTAGACTTAATCTTTCAGTGGAATTACAGAATTTGCCAAGTAGTAAAATATTTTATGTAAAATTTGAGCATCGTATTTCTCACCCATAAGCTATTTGTATAGCCTTCAGGAAAAAAGTCAATCCTAGTGAACTTTTAAAATATTGCCTCAAAACTTAACCAGTTAACTTCTGTGTTCAGACACACACACAAAACATTATTGCATAAATGCAATAAAGTAAGGTAATAATGAGTTTGTAAAATACGTTTCATTATGTTTCTGGTAACTGGGCAAACGGAAACTAATCTGAAGGGTGTAGAATTCTTCGAAACCCTGGACGGCTACCACTTCTTCCTCCTCAGTCCCGCCCCCGCCCCCAAGCCCATCTCCAAGGCGTCTGTCTGGAACAGCTAGCTACTACATCTTCAATACATACGCCAGTAAGGACAGCAGAAATTTCCAACTACTACTAACGCCATAATAGCCTCAAGACTTTGCCATATCAGATATGAAGAGAGTGGGTGCAGAAGGGTGATCAAAGTAAATTACTACAGAAAAGAAAAACCCACGACGGGGGAAGGGAGTGTCTACTGATTTCTGAGCTTTCGGGCCATCGAGGCTCAGTATCTGTATAATGCCACGGAATTGCAGGGTCGGTGTGCTGAGATAAATGGGATGCTCCTTCCCTTTGTGCCACGAGTTCTCTTCCAGCAAGAGGTATGTTTCTGAAGTGGTCTGTATTTTGATTTTAAAATCAGAAACTTGTTCCCACTGTGGATCTGGTATTGAAGCATCTTAATATTCTTTGGGTGACTTAGAAGATTAGTGGCATAATCGTGTAATTACATACAGGGTTATTTCACACACGCCACCTGCACTGCCACAGTTCTAAACCCATCCTGGAGGGATTTAAAATAAATACAGCAACTGCACTTCTCCCGGGGGTACGTTCTAACTTCAGAAGACTGAAGTTAGACTCCTAAAGCTGCCACTGTAATCCAGAGTTCATGGCAATGCCGGTCCCCCTTGAACAGTCCCTTCATACAACAGTTTGGACAGGAGTGACACACTGTGCAGGAGAACTGGCTCTCTCGGAGGATGAGGTTGATCGGTTGGAAATCTCTCTCTGGAGTTCCTCTACTTTTTTCTGAAGCTCTGCTCGTTTAGCAAGAAGTTCTTTATATCTGTTGTGAATGGGCTCCTACAAGAACAAAACACCATAATGTCATTCAACGAGGCAATCCTAAACAAACCCATAGTCAAATTGTTCTGGTACGTGGTCCTTTCCCTAAGTGCTGCAACGTGCATTTTCTCTGCTCTGGGGACCAGGCCGACCTTTCCAGCGCATCGGTGAGAATTAACTGGACTCTCTTGACAACACTGCTCTTTGAGTGGCTTTCCCAGTGCCCCCAAGTATCTTCGGCGGCTGGTACTTAAATACAACAAACAACTAAGTAACAAGACAATCTAAAAGCCAAAACTCAAAAAGATTTCCTATCACTTGGTTGCAGATTTTTAGACTTTTAAGCAGTTCTAAGTAGTATATATTCCATAACATGTTTCAAAATGGACCAGAATCTGCCAGGCTTTTAATTTTCTTAAAGCTATTTCCTCAAACCTATTAAAAGGACCTGCAGAAGTCATCCAATCCACCACACTCATTTTCCTGAGGAGGGACAAAAAGACAGTGATTCATCCAAGACCATACAAGCAAAAGCAGGGCAAGAATCAAGTATATTGCTGCCCCCCATGTAGCGCTTTTTCTACTATACAATTATAACTATTAAGAGGAAAAAAAGAAAGTTTTAAATATATCTAATTTTACTAGTTGCTTTAAAGGTGACGAACCTAACCGATGAAAACTCCCAGGGTCTACCGGAGAGCACGCGTACCTGTGGTTTCATCCGGGGATTCCACCTGACGTAATATCCCACCCAGAGCTCTAGGTGGCGCATGCTGGCTACTGGATAAAGGACGTGATTGGAGTAGCTCCCATAGAGAGGATTAGTGAAGTCTTCCAGCTGGCTGTTTATGTAAGACCACAGTGACACAGTCCTTTTAGGAAGATTCTGTAAAGAAAGTAACATAGGTATTTTTGATTATTAACATCTCTTTAGAGGGAGAGGACATGGACACTTCAGTAATAGCCCCACTTTCATTCAAACCAGAGAATACTAGAAAACACTGCAGTTCATTCAAAAGTTAAACAAGTTCCCACACCAGCAATTCCACTCAGGTCTACATACCAAGAGAATAGAAACACATGCACACAAAAACCTGTACACAGACGTTCAAATCAGCATCCTCATAAGAGCAAAAGGAAGAAACAACCCAAAAGTCCATCAACTGATAAAATGGATAAAATTGGTATATTTATATAACGGAATAATACTTCACCATGAAAAGGAATAACGTACTGATGCATACTACAGATTGAACCTTGGAAACATGCTAAGTGAAAGAAGCCAGACACAAAGGCCTCATCTTGAATGATTCCATTTATAGGATGTATCCAGAAGGGGCAAAACCAGAGAGGAGTGATGGCCAAGGGACCAGGAGAGGAGACTAGGGAGAAACTGCACAAACAGGGACACGGTTACCTCTCAATGTTCCGAAGCTAATAGTGGCAATAGTTGTACGACTCTATATAAACTGAAAACTACTAAATTATACACTTTTAATTTTATGGACTGCAAATTACAGCTCAGCAAAAAAGATTCTTTTCTTAAAATCAAGATATAGTTAAATCCTATTCAAGCCTCTCAGAAGATGAGAAAAAAGTATCTTTGGAACTTATTAGGTATTTTTACTTATCTAACATTCGGTAAGTTTTTTTTGTTTTTTGGGTTTTTTTTTTAAGATTTTATTTATTTATTTGAGAGTGAGAGAGAGCATGAGCAGGGTGAAGGGCAGAGGGAGAAGCAGGCTTCCCACTGAGTGGGGAGCCCAATGCAGGGCTCAATCCCAGGACTCCAGGATCATGACCCGAGCCGAAGACAGACACTTTAATCAACTGAGCCACCCAGGCGCCCCAACATTCGGTAAGTTCTTAAGCGCCTCCTCTGCATGGGAATACTGACTGCAGGCTGGCCACTGAAGATACGGTGTATTCAAAATTTCCTGGGGTGCCTGGGTGGCTCAGTCGGTTAAGCGTCTGCCTTCGGCTCAGGTCATGATCTCGGGATCCTGGGATCAAGTCCCATGTGGTCGGGCTCCCTGCTTGGCGGGGAGCCTGCTTCACCCTCTTCCTCTGCTGCTCCCCACCTCTTCTGTGCTCGCTCTCTCAAATAAATAAATAAAATCTTAAAAATAAAATTTTAATACCTGCCTTCAAGGAACTTACAGTCTGCTACATGGTAATTACTGTAGTGTTTTGTAGTTTGTTTTATTTAGCCACACAATAGTAAGTACTATTTTTCCCAATTTACCAAAGCAGAAATGAACTTGCCCAAGGTTACACCAGCTAAGATTTCAACCCAGGCAGCCTGGCTCCAGAGCAAGCACTCCCAGCATGAATAAAACTAGTCTGTAACCACATTTTTAGAATGAAAATTGATGCAGAGGGAGACACCAAGAGGATTTGGAATTTCATACATAGGATAGATAATGTATTTTGAGGTCAGAAGTAAAACTTGAAACGTCATCCTTACAGGGTTTCTTCTAAGTAATACCAACCACTTACCAATGATGTCTCTGGTGAAGCAGGGAAATGGTAACTTTCTACATAGTATCTCTTCAGTGTTTGGATGTTTTACAGTATTATTTTATAATTAAAAAAAATTAAAATGGCTCATATGTATGCACAATGTATTTGGGGATCTCTTCATTCGTATGTATATTTTTTCCTAATTAGATTTTTCTGCACCTGCTTTGAAGGATTTCCATCCTGCAAGGACTGGAGCTCCTCAGATTACACAGACTTCAGTTCTCTTTAGCAGACACTACTATTCACCTGTAAACGCACCTGGTACCTTCAGCCTCGCACCAGAGGTACTTAAAAACAAATCAGGCTCAGATATATGGAGAGAAGTCATCATATTACAGTATGTGAGAATAAAACATGACCAAAGAAATCATCCAAGAGGACTATTAAGTTGAAATCTATCAGAGAATGCACCCTCCTAGGGAACATCACACATATTGGGAGTAGAGCGGGGAGGGTCATGGCTCATATTTTACCTCTTTTCCTCTCTGATGTTCACTGTTACAGAGGAATGTTCCAAATAAACAGCTATATAGATGGTCCAAAATGGTAATGAGAAAATATTCATTGAATTCAAAAGCTGTAGGAAACTGCAAATTGAATACCACAAACATAAAATTATTAGGACATTTTTTCAAGCATATTCATCCCCATATATGGGCAGATTCTTTGTAATACTTCTTAAAATTAGGTTAAACAATATTCAAAAACTATGTATTTCTAAGCCATTATGGCCTCATCTGTTTCGTTTTCTGTTCAAAAATCACTCTACCACTTTTCTGAGATTTCTCCCCAAGAGAAATCCTTTTCTTGTGCAGCAAGAGTTTGAATGGTGTGACCCTGGTGTGTTCCTGTATCTCCTGTATCTGTTAATCCTAAACGTGGAGAGGGATGAATTTTGACTTTGGCAAATCTGGCAACCCTTAGCCTTTCTTTGCCAAAAATGACCATAAACAACGTAATAAGATTTTCTTTAAATTTTCAGCAACATAGTTTTGGTTTTAGGAATTACACAAAAAATATCACACTGTCTCCAGAAAATGTCAGCAATGCACAAAAATAAAGATCCAAGGCAGACGTGCAGATCACTTAAAAGCCAGCCTAGTCAAACCTGAGTATCCTGTAATCCGGTACTTTGGCAGCCTCTTTCTAACAAAAAGAAAATGCACTTTCTCTTTAACCTAGGACAAGAGCTTGGCTAGATATCTTAATATTACGTAAACAACCAACTTGGGGGGGGAGGGGACTTATCAAGGATGGATGACAGACGCCAGGAGGGAAAGAGTTCGTATAATCCATCCTTATCCATCTAATACTTCAAAATTTTCAAGTAGTCTCCTTGAAACTGGTACCAATTCTAGGACTGTGAAAAAGAAATTCTGTGAATATTTGGACTGCAGATTTGGGGACTAAACATCGGTTCCAAGTTTTTCATAGAATGACCCCTACCTAGTAGTGCAAGAAAACAGCCTGAAGCGCATGCACAAGGGATAGGGATGAAACCACCTTTGCCTCGACATTTCCTAAATTTAGAAGCAGGGTAATACGGCAAATTTCTCGAACAATGAAGGCTAACTAGCCTGCCTTGAATGATAATTTCTGTGGCTGCAAAGCTGAACCAGGTGACCGAAGCACATACCAACAAAAAGCCAACTACCTGTAAGAAACTTGGTCAAATCCCATTCATTCATTACAAAATAAACCCCATCCCCTGTACTGTTAGACACCCTGAACAGCCTTATTAGCCAACTGTGAATGCGCGGACATAGAAAAACAGCCATCCAAAGGAGCTAAGCCTGTCCTCAGTTTCTCATCTTTTTGGACAAAGCACATGCCCAGTCATGAGAAGACGAGAGCTGCAACAGCGGCAGGTCCCCACCACATAATGGGGGTAGCAGAGCGGAACCGCTGGGAGCACAGGAGGAATAGTTCCTCCTCCTAACGGGTTTACAATCTGAAAGGCCCTTCCCCAACTGCTTCCTGACCCAGGAGTGAGGGGCTGCGGCCGAGGGTGCGGGGACAGGTAGACTCTGGCTAATCACCACATAACTGGTGTCATTTTGACAAATGTGCTTACTTAAGTCTCTGCACCAAAGTTCAATTATTTGTAAAACTGGCGATTGCCAATAAGCATGCCTACCATGTTCTATGTTCCAGAATATCATACAGAAAAACAGAACTAGGTATCTAAAATAAAGACTCATCACTATATGATGTATTTTCAGTTCTATCAGAGAAACGTAAGAGTAAACTGATTTTCTATGCAGTAACTTAAGCTCAAAATTCAAGTGAAGCTGCTTTTAGATCTGTAGCATGCGATAAGTGAACACAATTACCGAGGAAGATACTTAGAGTGTACTCTTCTATGCAAACAACTGGCAAATGTGATTTTATTACTAACAAACCACAACTAATATATTCACACATGTTGCCCCTTCAAGGTAATCGCCCTGGGGAAGCAGTACACCCAGCTATCAATGGTGCCATGGTTTCAAACAGCTTTTAGAGCCTTTTTAGAGGGCATATTTACTTTTTGCCAAGAGTCAAATGTTATTTTAAAATCAAATATGGTAATGGTCAATAGTGGGCCTTCTTGTTTTTGGTCAAACACCCAAAAAAGGATTGGCAAGGATCTGTAGAGCTGCTATACTAACTCAAGAGCAATCCCAAAGGAAAAATTCAAACCTAGTCCAAGTAGTAAACACCATTAACTATGCGGTTAGTATCTCCCCTCCTCCCAACACACCAAGGGCATTTTATACAACAGAACTGGAACTATCATACATATTTGCAGTATATACATTAAAATACCAGCCTCATCATACCATAGTCGTATCTACTACAACACTTCATTTAACCCAGCAGCTTTCAAAATAACCCACCCAAACTGATACATGCTTCCAGGGGAGATGCTTAAAAAAGTAAAAGTCATTGGTGTATTTCCCCTGAAGATCACCATTCGTTTTCTTTTAATGAAATAACAGGATTTTCTTGAAGCCAAAGTATAATCCTCAAGCAAAGCAGAGCCAGCAACCGCCCTATTTTATATTCATGTGGCAGGCTCACGAGAAACAAACCAGACTCCCAGTTGTCTGGGGTCTAATAAACCCTTGGCTAAATAATTAGCTGATATAGCAGTGAGCTGTAGCCAAGGTCTGAGATGATTTCTCTTGAGTTAAATATTTTTAAGACACCAACGCTTTGCCTCACTAGTGAAGTGATCCCATAATAAACCAGGTGTTTTTCAATCTCCTCTGATATCTTTCCAAAAGAAAATCCATTACTATTAATATTTCAAATCAGTTTGCTAGAAAGTTAATAGAAGGTCTAAAAAACAATCTCTCCATACCTAAGAACAAAAAGAACTGAATCTATTACACACCTACCTACCCATAATTCCCACATAAACATATTTTTCCATTAAAATTACTTAAAATAGGATTTTATTTTGCTTGAGTGACCTAGCCTATTTCTTCATTTCTTTACCTCTACCTTTCTTAGCAATGTATAGATGAGCTTCCGGGTAAATATATTGCCATTATTTAACTACTTGTCCAAAACGAAGGAGGAAACCTCTTGGGTTATTATTAATGCTACTGGTTGAAATTTGAAGTGTTTAATACGATCTCCAAATAATATCCTTTAACTTAGTTCATAATGTAACAACAAGGAATAGTTCTATTACCGAGAAATCTTCCAAGAATTTCCATTTTACATGAAATGCAGGATAGTTAATCACTGACCAAACCTCCCAATTCTGGATGGCTTAAAAGAAAGATGTAAGAATGACTATCCCAGAGAAGTTACCTGTCTTGTCATTTGCCAGACACAGTCAATAAACTGAAGAAAAACAGGCGATCTGTCTGCATCTGCATGGTTCTTATCTCCATGGCCAAGTCTCTGAAGCAGAAAGAGTCAAATATGAGTTTTGTGGAATTTTTTTTCATGGAAATAACTTTATTTTCCAATAAAAGTAGTATCTTCTAATATTTTTTAAAGTTCAAAAGTCTTTTTAAGAGAGCACAGCAAGGGGGAGCCTGGGTGGCTCAGTCACTTAAGGGTCTGCCTTCGGCTCAGGTCATGATCCCAGGGTCCTGGAATCGAGTCCCACATTGGGCTCCCTGCTCTCTGGGGGGCCTGCTTCTCCCTCTGCCCCTCTCTCTCACTGGCTTGTCCTCTCTCAAAAATAAATAAAATCTTAAAAAAATAAATTTAAAAAAGTAAAAGCACAGCAAGGAAAACAGAAATCACTCACAGTCTTACCAAGCAAAAGTCTCTATTACCATTTTGATGTACAAACTGCCAGATTTTTTTCTGACATGAGATGCTTGTAATAGGAAATCACAACTTTGTTTATTAAGTGGAACCCAGATCTTAAAAGGTTAATAATGGAAGACAGGAGCAGTCAGACCCCAGAACCCAGATATCTTTGTCCCAGAGATTTAATATTCCCTAAATATTGACAGTTACTTGGGGACCTGGGTGGCTCAGTTGGCTGAACATCTGCCTTCAGCTCACGTCATGATCCCGGGATCCCAGGATCGAGTCCCGCATCGGGCTCCCTGCTCGGCAGGGTGTCTGCTTCTCCCTCTGCCTCTCCCCCTGCTCATGCTCACTCTCTCTCTCTCTCTCAAATAAATAAAATCTTTAAAAATAAATAAATAATTAATTAAAAATACATATATTAACAGTTACTTATCCAACAGCCTCAGGAAGCACCCGTCTCCTTTAACAACCTGGCCAGTGAGTGCAGGAGACCTGTTGTTATCTTAGCTCAGCTGTCTTTATCAAGAAGAATCACATCAGCACAAACTCTTGAAAACCTTTAAGGAATGCTTGACATCTGCCTTCCAAGCCTGGATTCACCTACTTTCTCAGTTTTTTCTCTTCTAAGGACGTTTGCCCCAGATGACTGAAACAGACCCTCCACACTCCAACAAAACAGTGATTCTAAGAGTCTGGTTCATAAATTTCCAGGGTCAGGGCGGGGGGGTCTGTGACATCAAAACCATTTTCAGAATAATACTAAGACATTATTTGCCTTTTTCAATGCACTGACATTTACACTGATGGTGCGAAAGTGACGAAGGAGAAAACTCTGGGTTCCTTAGGAGAAACCAAGCAAGGCACTGGAATCAAGCTGGTCGAGTCGTGTCATATCCTGCCTTGCCACACACTCGCAGTTAAATGAAGGGGGGGGAGCCAGTTTCTTTGATGAAGCAGTAAATATTAATCCTGTTAAATCTCTCCCCTTAAGGACAGCCTGTGTAACAAAATGGGAAATACACATAATATTCTTTTGCTGCAAACGTAAGTTGATGGTACAAAACACCACCTTTTCATGGAACATCTTTTGACTTGAAAGAACAACTGACATATGAACTATGGTTATTAAGACTTGAAAGTCCTGAAGACCTTTTTTTTTTAATGTACAAAGTGAATGTGTCATCTCAAGGAACACTATGATAAAATTCAAGCTTCGAGTGCACATTAGATCTTTGGAAAACTACCTGCCACTATAAGCTTGATAATAGACTTTTCTGATAAAATCACTGGTGATACTCACAAATGAGGTATTATGATAGTATATAAGGAAATGCATTAATATTGGAAGAGCTGTATAAGTCAGTAAGGCAGTATTTTCCAAAATAACCAATCCCTGATGTACAGAATCATGCATGGGTAAAAGTTCTATTCAAAGCGCAAGACAGACCAATGGAATTTAATGGAACAAACAACGAAAAACTCATTGATCTAGTTTTGGATTCCACATTACAAGTAACCTCGAAGAAATTAGCATTTGTTAAATTTTGGCACAGTATGAAGACTATCCACAACTCCCTGAAAAAGCTTTTAAGACACTCTCTGATTTTCAACCTGCATATCTGTGTGTGGTCAGATTTTCCTCATTTACTTTAACAGCACACATTGCAATAAACTGAATGTGGAAGTAGTTGTGAAATTCGGCTGTCTTCTAATAAACCAGACATGAAAGGAATTTGCAAAAAATGTAAAACAATGCCACTCTTCACATCAAATTTCTGTTGTTGTTGTTTTGGAAAATACAGTTAGTTTTCTTTAAAATTTTATTTAGGTTAATATATAGTAGTACTATGTCCTGAATGTTTGTGTCCCCCGCCTCCCCCCCAAAAAATTCATGTTGAAATCCTAATGCCAGATGTAATGGCAGGAGTCCTCGTCTGGGAGCTGCTAGTCATGAGGGCAGAAGCCCAATAAAGGGGTTAGTGTTATCAAAAGACCCCACGGAGCTCTCTCGTTCTCATCACCATGTGAGGACACAGAGAGGTTGAAAATCTACAAACCACAATCTAGGGTCTTCCACGGAACCTGACTATGCTGACACCGTGACCTTGGATTTCCAGCCTTCAAAACTGTGAGAAATAAATTTTTTTTTAAAGATTTTATTTATTTATTTGACAGAGAGAGACAGCGAGAGAGGGAACACAAGCAGGGGGAGTGGGAGAGGGAGAAGCAAACTTCCCATGGAGCAGGGAGCCCGATGCGGGGCTTGATCCCAGGACCCTGGGACCATGACCTGAGCCGAAGGCAGACGCTTAACGACTGAGCCACCCAGGTGCCCCGAGAAATAAATTTCTGTTGAAATTTTACAAGCCACCCAGTGTGTGGTATTATGTTAGAGCAACCCAAACAGACTAAGAAAGGTTTATTATTTAATTAATATTTAAAAATTTTTTTAAATTTAATTTCTAATATGGTAAATATTGGTAGATACAAACCATATAAACAAAGTTCTTTGGGGTCATCAAGAATTGTTAAGAATGGAAAGAGATCCTGACATCATGACTCATTACCCTATATTAACCAGGTGAATGTACCCTCTTGACCAGTTGTCTTTTAATTGTCAAATTCTCCTTTCAGATAAACGGGGGGGGGGGGGGGTGATGGAGTAGGGAACCAGAGTTAGCAATCTAGGAATCCACAGCAACTTCCAACAGTCTTAAATGTTTACTATTTTGGTCACATTGATATGAACACGTGCAACTCTGGATGACTAACACTTCATTCTTTGAAGTAAGAGGGTTTTTGTAATGTTTTTTTCGTGGTTAGTTTATTTTAGAGAGAACTCAAAAATGTGAGCCATCTGAAAAGATACTCCAGATGCCCAATTTTATTTAACAGTTCAAGTTCAAAAGAGCAGCCTACCTTTAAATGTCTGTTTCTTTCAAGTTAACTGTTGACTCTTGAGCAACACGGATTGTACGCGAGTTCACTTAAATGTGGATTTTTTACAGAACTGTAAATGTATTTTCTCTTATGATTTTCTTAGTAACATGTCCTTTTGTCAGCTTACTTTATTGTAAGAATACAGTATATCATACATACAACATAAAAAACACGTGTTAATCGACGATCTTATTGGTAAGATTTCTGTCAACCATTAAGTTCTGGGGAGGAGTCAACAGTTATATGTGGATTTTTTTTTTTTTTAAAGATTTTATTTATTTATTTGAGAGAGAGAGAATGAGAGACAGAGAGCACAAGAGGGAGGAGGGTCAGAGGGAGAAGCAGACTCCCCACCGAGCAGGGAGCCCGATGCGGGACTCGATCCCGGGACTCCAGGATCATGACCTGAGCCAAAGGCAGTCGCTTAACCAACTGAGCCACCCAGGCACCCTATATGTGGATTTTTGACTGCACTCCTAACCCCCACATTGTGCATTGTGCAAGGGTCATCTGTATTTATAAACACTGCTGGTCTGCCCTGGGAACTACAGAATAGTAAAGGTTAACATTCGAGACAGCCCCTGGGTAAACATCTTTCAGAAAGTCTTTCAGCTAATCTAGGAAAACACTCTCAGCGGCTTCAACGCCTCTGACAATCTGACTCTCCCCCTCCATGATTCTCTAACCCCATCCTTCCCTCAACTCTACTCTTGCCAAGCTCAGTCCCATCTAGACTTTTGCTCACCCTGTTCCTCCTTTTGGGGAAAATATTCCTACTCCTCACTCTAAATTCTATGATTACAACTAACAGAGATGAGCAATATATGAAAACCAAGGCCTACACGGTTACTGTTCTCAAGTTTTCTGATTGCAAATTTAGTGTTTAGCAGAAACACAACTAAAAACCACATGAATGTTTATTTAATTAAAAGGTGCATGAATCTGGGGCACCTGGGTGGCTCAGTTGGTTAAGCGACTGCCTTCGGCTCAGGTCATGATCCTGGAGTCCCGGGATCGAGTCCCGCATCGGGCTCCCTGCTCGGCGGGGAGTCTGCTTCTCCCTCTGACCCTCCTCCCTCTCGTGCTCTCTGTCTCTCATTCTCTCTCTCTCAAATAAATAAATAAATAAATAAATCTTTAAAAAAAAAAAAAAAGGTGCATGAATCCAAAGTATGATATAGCAAAAAAGCAAAACTGAAAGCTTAGTATCCTTTGAAAGGGACATAATAACCCCATTCCTCTATTTTAGGAACTGTGATTAGTTCTGGGTACCATATTTGATGAAAGACATGACCTAAGTCTGGTGGACAACTGGGGTGAAGAGGGGATTGAGATGGGAAACCCTGAAGAAAATGAATGCTTAGCCAGAAGAACTAAAGTTTATGCATGACATGGGTAGACAACTACTTCCAAATACTTGAAGGGCTATCTTATTTGGTTAAGTAGTCATATTTGTTCTTGTCTTCAAAAGGGAAATGGGAAGGAAATTTTGGTCCACTATGAGGAAGAACTTTCTAGTAGGCAGACTTTCTGAAGTGAGACTGGACAGCCTGAGGAAGAGCCTGACTGCTGCTTTCTGGAGGTGTAAATGCAGAAACTGAACAATCATTTCATGGGGACACCGCAGAAGACATCCAACAATGAGGCCTGGACACTGAGGTCCTGGCAACTCAGATCTGACACGAACAACAACATCAAAAGGCACTGAGGCAAACGGAGGGCACGAAAATTTGTCCTTTCCATAAAACCAACTGCAACACTCTCCATACATATGCTCATTACAGTGTTAGTACTTTAAGAAGGATAATCGAAAAGCCGTTTTATTCCCCACTCTGAGTTAAATTTTTTTTTTCTCTGATATTTCTTTTGGTCCCAGCCTGATTTTTTTAAGACCCTGTTCCTGTGTGAGCACTGCTACTCTGAAGTATTCTTAAATTAAGAATAACAATTAAGCCATCCTTGGCTTCTTTTGCATGGAGATCAGAAGAGGCCTGTAATTCCACAACCACTCCTGCTAATCTGCATTTAAAGGCAGAGACAGGGGCACAAATGAAGGCATGGTACCTGATGTCGTCGCCCTCCCCCAGCACTCATCACAGAAGAGACACATGACCCGACAGCATGAGAGGCTATCCTACCGCTTTCCACAACTAACGAGAAAGTTCTCTCTAGAAGTTCACCCCTTTAGTAAAGGGGTTGTTTCCGCTGAGTAATGAATAAAAGACACTGTTTTCACATGCCTTATGCAGGATGCATGTCATACATGGAGTCAGGGTTCTTTACTCACGAGCTGAAATCGATGACCAAAGCTTAGCCATTCTTTTTCCACAAGGACTTCAAAGCCTCGGATGCTCCGATAGTACCCATCGAGCATGAGCATGGCAAGGGAAGTCAGCTGAGCTGTGCGGTCCCAGCCGTCACTGCAATGCACTATCACAGATGTCTTCCCGGACTCTACCTTGTCAGCAATCCGGAGAGCCCCTGCAAGAATGAGCTGCCAAACAGATTTTTAAGTGAAATTTTTAAAAAATTAAGTGCTTCCTTCTTCAAAATTAACTAACACAGTTTTACTACAGATGACTGTCTCAATAACACATGAAGAAAAAAACATCAGGCCCTTCCTAAAAAGAATTCTTTTTTTTTTTTTTTTTTTTTATTTGATAGAGAGAGACACAGTGAGAGCAGGAACACAAGCAGGGGGAGTGAGAGGGGGAGAAGCAGGCTTCCCGCTGAGCAGGGAGCCCGATGCGCGGCTCGATCCCAGGACTCCGGGATCATGACCCGAGCTGAAGGCAGACACTTAACGACTGAGCCACCCAGGCACCCCACCTAAAAAGAATTCTTGTAAGTGGCAGAAGATCTATATTTTGCCTTTGTACCTAGAAAAATCTCATAAATCCAGGCTCCTATTGATCTGAACAATGAAAGAGTCAAATGATGGGTATCTCTGGGTTCTGTACAAATCAACAGTATGAGTGAGAGAAAAGAAGGATTAAGTTTTAAAGAGATCTGTTTCTAAGAATCTTCAAATATTCCAAGATCATCTATTTAAATAAAAAATAATATGCCAAAGGAAGTCATACACATTAAACAATCCCTACTTAACCAAAACAGAATAAATATGAAAGCAATGAAATTGGATCTCTCTTAACTCTATAGCTTCTATAGCATTTCTTTTACTGTTTTTATATATGTCACAGAGCTTACAGCAAGCACAGTACAGAACTTTAAAGCTACTTTTCTGTTATCAGTATGAATGACAAATTCTCATCAGATCAATATATTACTATGTCAACTGGTATTTGAAATAATTTCAGTTATTTTTTTAAATATGCAGACAGTGCAAAGTATCTTTTCTGAAGTTGATCTTGAGTTAAAACTAGACAGAATTAGATATAACCAAATAAGAAACACAAAAGTATAATATTCTTTAAAATGAATAATACAGTCCCATTCTTCTCTGCAATGGCTAGACCATACATAGAGAACAGTATGGGTCCACAAACACGGATCAGAATGAAAGAAAGTAGATTTTCTAGGCTTGGAGAATCTCGTGATAACTTCCTTTTGATTTTAACTATAGGCATATTCTGGAACCGGGGTACTCCGAAGCAATGTCAATCTTGACTATGCATCAGAGTCACCTGTGAGCATTTTTTTAAGTGTCTGGGCTCCATTCTTCACTATTCCTGGCTTACTATTTTAAATATCTTCCACTTGTAATTCAGTGGATATCGAGACTTAGGAATCACCGACCCAAAGGATTAGAACAGCTGGAAAGTTAAAACTGACCAGGAAGTTATCCAAAGTGGTCACCTTTCTTCCATGGTCATCTCCTCCCTCCTTCCCTCCTTTCCTCCGCTCCCCCCTTCCTTCCTTCCTTCTTTCACTTATAAAATAAACATTTTGGAGTGCCTTACGATGTGGAAGGCTCTGCTCTAAGTGCTGGAGACAGCAGTGAACCAAAGAGACAAAGGGCTGGTACATTCTACTCCAGCGAGGCCAGCCAGATGCAAGTAAATAAGAAAATACGTACTGTGCCAGAGGCACTGCCCCCTGCTGGTGGAGCTGTTATTTTGTAAGGTGTGGTTGGGAAAGGCCTTTCTGAGAAGGTGTTATTTGAGCAGAGTTCTGAAGAAGGTGAGCAGGTAGCTTTGCTGGTGTGAGGACTGCGGGTGGAGAAGGCAGTCCAGGCACAGCCGATCTCTTATACCTCTAAGGAGACTTGTTTCTGTTAGAGCAAGCTTTTTGGAGAGACTGTTCTATGCGCTGGTGGAATGCCTTGCAATTTACTGAAGCTGACACTGCAATTTATGTTTGCTTTCGCTTCCAATCAAGTGTTACTGTTTACTATTTACACTTCACGGGCTGTAACAGATGGGCCCCCAGAACATGCTCTCTGACTGAGGAGTGTGTGCACTCTGCTACACTCAAGCTTCTAAGCATCTGGGAGAGCAAAAATAAAAATAATCTCGAATTCTCAATTAGGTCAATTTGGCCTTCTCTTCAGTTCTGCCCGAATTTTAGATTCGAATGTGAGTACATGTCTGCTCCTTATCATGAAAACTCTCATTTCCCTTTATTTCACAGTATGAATGTGTATGTGGCTATAGAAGTCTGTATCTCGGTACGCTGTGTTACTGAAATTTAGAACACGGATGAAAAAAGTTATGTAACCATACAAAGTGCGATCACATCCGGTGTTCCAAACATGCCAGTGACAGGCTGGGCACATTAGTGTTCACAGGGCAGTCTCCACATCATTTAGCCTTCAAACCCTTCGTTCAACTGCTTCGCCTCCCTTCTCTGACCAGAATGCCTCTCACTTCACTAGTCGAGCAACACAGATTTAGCGGGTGCCTGTTATTCACACACACAGTGCTGCCCTAGCTCCTGAGGGGTCCAAAAACACTAATAAATTACCCAGCCCAGGTTTCCATGAATTAGGAATATACTCCAGCTGACACAAAGTAATTAACTGAAGTGTAAGGTCTTACCTAATGAGTTGGAAAGAGAAAGTAAAGTGAAAAGTGCAGAGACAATGGAAGTGGGTGCGATCCGGGAAGACTTCATGGAAGAGAAGAAATCGGAACTGGGGTCTGAAGGATGGGTAGAATTCAGACAGGGCGGGGAAGAGAGGGGAAGAGAAGACCACAACAGAACCAAACGCACAGTATAGAAAACTAATTCATTCAAGCAACACACCTTAGAAGTACTTACAATTTTCAAAGCAGTTATCAATTTTTTCATTATACAGAAAGATACCTTCATCTTAAGTTCAACTGTAAGAAAAGTGCCAAAAGAGAGGGGCAGAGAAAGTCCTTGTCTGATATTCTGTAATAATATAAGGAAATAATAACATATACCTAACCTTAATATGTTCAAGCCAGTGAGTAGATTCCAAGTTAGACAACCAGTGAGTCTCCTCAATGTTAGGGTACACAATCTCCTTCAGTTTTCGTAATGATTCTCTCATAACGTGAATATTGTGGATATCCAGAAAAATGAGTTCTGCATTTTGATAGGCATCTTCACTCTCATAACCTCCACCCTTCGCCTGGGGAAAAAAAGCACACACCACAGGAAATCATAAATGAATGCATGTAAACATATGTGAAAAAGTGCCATAAAATATCCAGTAACATGAAAGATGATACATATTATTTTCTTTTTCTTTTTTTTTAAGATCTTATTTATTTGAGAGAAAGAGAGAGTGACAAAGAGCACAAGCTGGGGTGGGAAGACAGTAGGGACAGAGGGAGAGGGAGAAGCAGACTCCCCACTGAGCAGGGAGCCCGATGCAGGGCTGGATCCTGGAAACCTGGGATCATAACCTGAGCTGAAGGCAGATGCTTAACTGACTGAGCCACCCAGGCGCCCCGATGATAAATATTACTGATGAATAGGAAAACTCCATGGGAAAATGTCAATGGCTCAGGACATCTTAACACAGCCACTCCCTACTACACGTTCTTCTTTATGAAACAGGAATATACACTCTAACCCTGACTTCCTTATGTGGCTGTTTTAAATTAAATGTGATGCCATATATGAAGGTCCTTAAACATTTTTAAAGCACTAAATTTTTCCTACCTATATTTCCAGTTCTACCCAAGCATAATTTATTAGAGAAGACTGAAATCACCAGCTCTGTATGCCGGGACGACGTCTAGCTAGTTTCGTACTGGCCCATGCTTCTTCACCTCCCTTCCTTGTCACCTCATTTTAATCTTAATATTTGCAAAATGCTTTGCAATCATAATGACTTGCTTCTATTTCAACCACATAATTATTTCCAAATAAAAAGACGGAACAAGTATAACAGCACAGAATACCATAGCATACTAAGATAGCCACTGTATAAAAAAATTAAGTGTTCATATGACTCACACCATTGAAAACTACAAAACCCACCAACGCCTAACCAACAACAGATTACCAAAAAACAGAAGGTCTGCTTCTAACACTGACAGTCTGGGAAATAGTTTGGATTCAAGACTGGCACAGCTACAAAGTTAACAGTGTTTCAGTGGGTACCTGTTAACAAGGATTATTCCTGGAGCATGGGAACTGAACAGGTCAGGGGTAAGAGACACTTTCAGTTCAAATTGGTTGCAACAAATTCTAGAAAGATGGCAGTGGAAACTACAGAGGCCAGTCACACAAACAAACAGAAAATGCTCTGGAATCAGACAGTTGTAGAACTTTGTGAGTATACTAAAAACACTGAAATATATACTTGAAAAGAGTGTGTTTTCTGGCATGTGTATTAGATTTCAAAAAAGTTGACATTTAAAAGAAAACAGAACAACTAGACAGTAAAACCAAAAACACACAAATCATTTAAAACAGAAATGGGGACAAAGCATTCTGTGAAACCCCAAAACCACCCACAGCCACAAGATCTGAATGCTGTCAGTTAATGTGTGGGAAGAAGCAGAGGAAGCGATGGATATAAAAGGACTGGAGAACAGGAGAACCATGAGAGAGCCTTACACTTTTTAGTGTTTGTTCTTCCCGTGTTGGCCTTCATCTTCCAGAACTATAGGGAAGCCCAACAGGTCAATCTAAGAAGTGCAGCTGAAAACCAGGAAGGGTTCCGTCCATTCTAACAGCCCATGAATCTAACGGATCTACAGTAGATCTAAAGGGGCCAAAGCAGTCTAACCTTCCTGAACTCTCCTAACAGACCAGCCAGGGATTGCTTCTGCTAATAAGCACATCATCAAAATTGAGCAGACAGAGTCAACAGAGGCAAAGGAAGAGAAGGTCCAGAGAAATAAGACAAAGGAAAAGAAGTTTCAGGTAAGGGAATGGGGTGGGGGAGGTACTGGGTGGGAGAGACAGGACAGAGCCAGGAAATCCCAGAAAGTAAGACTTCATATTTTTTAATGCTACATGCAAACAATAAAAGAGGCAGCTCAGTGAAATTAGTTCTAACTTCTGGGTACACCTAACTTCTGAGCCATGGCTTCTAACTGAACCAACCACCCTGAAGGTTCAGGAAAACTAATTTCACCTAAAAATGAATAATAGGAAAGGATCAAGGTCAAGTCCCATAGGCGCTATCTTAAAAAGAGAATGAGCAGTATTCATAACATATCCTCTGAAAATGCCTCTCAACACTGAAATCTCTTTTCAAGCAAGCTAAAGACATTAAAAAATAATACCAGGCATGAAAAACAAAATAAATTGGAATTAGAAAACTCAAAAATGAAGTGACAGAACTTGGGAACAAATTAGAAATAAAAGGAAAAAAATCAGGAAGACTAAAGAAGAAGAAACACAAGAGTAAATAATACAGCAGATAACAAGTTAAAAGAAAGAGAGAAAAGGAAAATACTTAAAACCAAAATGAAATTAGAAAGACATAAGAAGGAGTCAAGAGAAAGTGACAAATGATGAAGAAAGGTGAAGAAGAGCCAACACAAGAGTCCTGAAGAAGAAAGTCAGAACAAGGAAACAGAATGCTAAGAACAATGATTAAAGAAAACTGCATGTATTTTTTTAAAAAATTGGAAATTACATATTGAAACAGCACACATGCATACCTGAGAATACAGACCCAGAACACACAGCATGGAGACATATTCTGGCAATAACTGTACTTCAAAGGAAAAGAAAAAAGTCCTTTGAACATCCAAGTAAAAAGAGTGACGTAGAAGGTAAAGAAATCTAGTTTATCGTTAGCCTTTGAAGCTTTATGCCAAAAGAAAATAAGCAACATATTTAAGAAACTCAGGAAAATCACATGTAAGCTAAGGGTTTTATGTCCAGCCAAACTGACTTTCAAACTTTAATAAAGGACACAAGCTCCTATTAGCATACAAACACTCAGAGTATTGTTCCCACGAATGCTTGCTGAAATATTTAGAGAACAACTTCAGATGATGATGATGATGATAATAATAATAATAATGTCTAGAAAGTCATCCATATACAAATTGCTTGTGAGCATAAAATATACAGCTATTTGTCGAAGTCAGAGGTAAAAGGGAAACTGTTCAAAAGGGAGAACGTGTTAAGGCTATATCCGCTGACAATGTCAATATAATACAATGTATTTAAAAGTGGGGGAGGATGGGGAGAGCAAGTGAAAAACAATTAACTTTCCAGAAGGTACTGGTGATGGTGGTATTAATATTATTATTCTGAGACTGGTAGGATAAAGCACACAAGTAATTATGAAACATACATATCATCCCCTGAGTCTTTGAGAACCGGGATTGCTGGTGTGGAAGAAAGGAGATACATATGTAATTTAGAAGAAGCTACGTAAAAATTGTTTAGCACTGGATTTAAATTGAAAACACCAGTAGGAACTCTTGAGGTACTTTACCTCTAAAAATATGTAAATATTCCCTAATCCTATTCACTGGAAAGACCTCAAAACAGTACAAATCCAGTAGCAGATATCCTCAGCACCCCAGACGATGGTTTGCAACACCATTTGGTACTAATAGGAATGAGAACTTCTTGGAGAAATAGCTGTTTTGGGCACCTGTGTGGCTCAGTTGGTTAAGTGTTTGCCTTCAGCTCAGGTCATGATCTCAGGGTCCTGGGATACAGCTCCACATGGGGCTCCCTGCTCAGCAGGGAATCTGCTTTTCCCTCTCCCTCTGCCACTCCCACCTGCTTGTGTTCTCTCTCCCTCTTTATCTCAAATTAAAAAAAAATCTTAAAAAAAAGAAAGAAAAAAGAAAAGAAAAGAAATAGCTGTTTCGAGGCTGTGGCTAGGCAATGCACAAGACTTTCTGATGAGTCTGGTATATCTCCCTATACCAGATAGCGAAGATTACTACAGTTATATCAAAAGAACTCAGGAGATAACTTGAAAAGCCTCCCTCGACCAAAGATGAGAAATTTTAACTTCAAAAAAATATTATCTGCGATGGATTAGAAGATGTTGAATATGTTTAAATACATGCATTCATAACGATACTTTAAAAAATCAGTCACCTTCATGGGATGACAGGAAGTAAGCTCATCACTGGGAAAACTGACCTAAATTGATGGTTAACCAAACTATAGATAAAAGAAAGTGTTTCTTTACAGAAAGAGTTCAACCAATAACTGAAAGAGAAATCATGAAATTAAAACACCACCATTTTGGAGTTAATGTATCTAGGCACTGAGCATTAACAGCTGCTAACACCCCAAAACAGAGAATCAGCCACAAATGATGTGCCTCCTGATATGTTCCCTATAGCCTTGCCAAAGGTATCGAACCTGGATCTGAATAAACCTCTAAATTTATGTGGAAGAAATTCAAAGGACAGAAAAAAGTTGAACCATACCATGCATGCAACAGCAAAACTTGGGACTATGGAAAACTCTACAGATAAAAGGTCAAGAAAAGAAAGTGAAAGGCAAGGGGAAGATTACAGATTAAGAGAGACTTAAAACACAATATTTAAAAAAACAAGGCTAAACTTGAGTCTAGGGATATATACTTCAGTAATGAAATATAAAGAAATGCAACAAGATGACTATTATAAAAGTTAGGATAGCGGTTACTTTTAGTACAGTTAGAAGGCTGAAGCAGGGCACCCATGGAAGACTTAGTGGCTGGCAAAGTTTTAATTCTTGACATGGGTCATGACTGCAAAAGGATTTGTCATATTCAAATTGATTAGGTTATAAAAAACGTTGAGAGTTCAGGTTACAAGTATTTGTTGCAACAAGGATGTACATTTTTGCAAATTAAAAAGCCAGGGGGTAGGTGTGGAGATTGGGTGAAGGTAGTCAAAAGGTACAAACTTCCACTTAAAAGATAAGTTCTGATGACTACTGTTAACCATACTATATTATATATTTGAAAGTTGCTAAGAAAACAGACCTTACAAATTCTCATCACAAGGAAAAAGAAATTTGTGATTATATGAGATGATGGATGTTAACTAAACTTATTGTGGTGATCATTTCATAATATATACACATATCAAATCATTATATTGTACACCTCAAAATTATGCAATGTTCTACATCAATTATATCTCAGTAAAACCAGGGGGAAAGACATCAGGCTGGTAAACTGAACCGACCTTCCTGACGAATACTGACTGTATGTAACAAAACTCTTAAAAAACACATATTTTAAATTTTGATACAGTCATTGTATATGTAGGATACTCTTTTAAGGAAATAAAGATGCCAACAAATGATATTTATTTCAGTGATATTTAAAATACTAAATACTTAAACACCCAATACGAGAAAAATGACTAAATGAATAATGACACAGCTGTAATAAGTACTATTACAGTGTTTTTCAAGAATATTGTATTAGATGAAATAATTCCTATAGTATTAAGAGAAAAACCAAAGAAACAAAATAATCAACATATAAGTGTACCAAAAAATAATGGGGGAAAATACAGCAAAATATTAGTGGATATGGGTGATTTTAATTTCCTTTATCTATGCCTGCCGAGTTTTTCTATACTGTCTAGTACATATCTTGTAACCAGGAAAATGTACCAATAAATAAAATATATCAGTTGTTAAAAAAAGGGGGGCTTTCCATACTGACATATGTAAGAGAATGCTTTAAAAAAATAAGATAGGGAATATAACTTTGCCTTACCACCTTTTCTGCATTACATTTCTCCTTCCTTCTCCTCTCATGCTAGAAAACATACTAAGTCTCTCTCCTGCTAATTCAGAGTAGAGTTTTGGAAGGGAAACAAGTAATGACTGGAAAAATACATGCTAGTCCCTGTGCTGCAAGCTTCACGTACTCATTATCTCATTTCTCCTTTAAGGGGAAACATTTACAGTTTAATAGAGAATGCCTGCAACTCACAATGCCCTCAAAACACTAAATAGGATGGAAATAATTAGGCACACGCACCATAATTTAATTAAAAGGATGATCATCCCACCATTGTTTATAAAAGCAAAAAACCCAGAAATAAACTAAATATCCAGTAACAGTTGATATTATTAGTTCTTGTACCATTAAAATAATGTTATAGATAAATGTTTATTGGCACAGAAAGATACAGTGTCAGTGTTTTAAAAAAGAAGTTACAATTATCCCACTGTTTCAAATATATGTGTGCATGCTAATACTCATAGGTCCAGAAGTACAACCAAATTTTAATGATGTTACAGGATTTAGAGTGTTTTAAAATATGTTCTTTTTGCTTATCTGCATTAGCTGATTCTATAATACAGATACATTGTTTCTTGGGGGTTAAAAAGGTAACTTACTAAAGCTAATTTATATCCCTTCTCTCTCCTTCGCCTATGGCAGATTTTGTCAACCAGGCAAAAATTTCTATTTCCACAATGTAAATATTTGTTCTACAGCAGAAACCAGGGCAATTGCTCCAGCTAAGTGCAAGTATGCAGTGTGAATAACTTGATTAGGTGAAGGGCAGGGAGAAGGGGGCATCACTGGCCACTGAGAACACTGCTTTCCAATTCCTACAGCCATGCTGGGCAGAGTTTAGTCAGACATACGCTCAGTTAGTTGTCAAGTTTGGAGAAGGGAGAAGGAAACCAGTTAACTGCTGAATAGTTATTTATTATGTACATGAGCACAGGGTTATGCACTACTTTTTATTAGATGAGTTTTGCCCCCAAGACAAGCCCGTTAGCTATTATTATTCTCATTTTGCAAATGAGCAAATTAAGGTCTAAAAAGAGTAAATAAACCATCCCCACATGCCACTTCACTTTGGCTGCATCAGAGCCAGCTGGTGCATGTGTAGCCCACATAGAAGACACCCAGCGAGTGGCCATGGGGATTGTTTCTGGGCCCTATGGGTCTGAAACATTGGAGGAAGAAAAATATGTTCCACATGAAAAAACAAACTAAAACACCAGAAAAAAACCTTAATGAAATGGAGATAAATAATTTACCTGATAAAGAATTCAAAGTAATGGTCATTAAAGGTGCTCACCAAACTTGAAGAATGGATGAACACAGTAAGAACTTCACCAAAGATATAGAAAATTTTAGAAAGTACCAAACAGAAGTCACAGAACTGAATAATTAAACTGAAAAATGCAAGAGGGGTTCAACAGCAGACCAGATGAAACAGAAGACAGAATCAGTGAGCTGGAAGACAGCGTAGTGGAACTCATCCAAAAAGAATTTTTGCAAAAACAAAAAAGAATTTTTAAAAAGTGAACATAGCCTGGGGCACCTCGGTGGCTCAGTTGGTTAGGCGACTGCCTTCGGCTCAGGTCATGATCCCAGGGTCCTGGGATCGAGCCCCGCATCGGGCTCCCTGCTCAGTGGGAAGCCTGCTTCTCCCTCTCCCACCCCCCAACTTGTGTTCCCTCTCTCACTGTCTCTCTCTCTCCCTCGCTCAATTAAATAATCTTAAAAAAAAAAAATTTTTTTTTTAAAGTGAACATAGCTTAAGGGACCTATGGGTCAACATAAACTGAAATGACATTTGCATTATAGGGGAGCCAGGAGAAGAGCAAGAAAAAGGGGCAGAAAACTTATTTGAAGAAATAATGGCTAAAACTTTCCCTAGAGAAAGAGGCATTTCAGTCCAGAGAGTTGAAATAAGATAAACCCAAAAAGAGCCATACCAAGTCACATTATAATTAAAATGTCAAAAGTTAAGGATAGGAGAAAATCTCAAAAACAGCAGGAGAAAAACAACTTGTTAAATACAAAGAAACCTCTATAAGACAATCAGCAGTATTTTTAGCAGAAACTGTGTAGGCCAGAAAAGAGTGGCATGATATATTCAAAGTACTGAAAGGAAAACCTTCCTACCAAGAATATTCTTTCTGGCAAGGTTATCATTCAGAATTGAAGAAGAGATTAAGAGCTTTCCAGACAAACAAAAGCTAAAAGAGTGTATCAGACTTAACAAAAAATGTTAAAGGGACTTCTTTAAGCAGAAAAGAAAGGGCACTAATTAATAACAAAAAAATATATGAAAGTAAAAATTTCACTTGTAAAGACAAATCTACAGTAAACATAGTGCATTAATAACTTATAAAGTTAGTACGAAGGTGAAAAAAATAGTGAAAATAACTATAACCACAATAAACAGTTAAAGGTACACAAAATAAAAAGTTGTAAATCTGACATCAAAAACATAAAATGTGTCAGGGGGGAGTAAAAGTGCAGAGTTTTAAAATCATTCAAACTTAACCCGCTATCATCTTAACACGACTGTTACATAAAAAGGCAGTAATATATGAGCCTCATGGTAACCACAAAGCAAAAACATGGTACTGAACAACCAATGGGTCAACAAAGAAATCAAAGAAGAAATATAAAATACCTTGAGACAAACGAAATGGAAATGTAACACACCATAATCTATAGGACGCAGCAAAAACAATCTTAAAAGGCAAATTTCTAGCAATGCAGGCCTACCTGAAGAAACAAGAAAATAGTAAATAAACAATCAAACTCTACACCTAAATAAAGTAAGCCCAAAATAAGTAGAAAGAGGAAAATAATAAAGATCAGAGTGGAAATAAATGAAACAGAGACTAAAAACATAATAGAAAAGATCAATGAAACTAAGCCAGATTAATAAAATCAATAAACCTTTAGTTAGACACACTAAGAAAAAAAAGAGGGAGGGCTCAAATAAATAATCAGAAGTATGGGGCGCCTGGGTGGCTCAGTTGGTTAAGCGACTGCCTTCAGCTCAGGTCATGATCCCAGGGTCCTGGGATCGAGCCCCACATCGGGCTCTCTGCTCAGCCGGAAGCCTGCTTCTTCCTCTCCCACTCCCCCTGCTTGTGTTCCCTCTCATGCTGTCTCTCCCTCTCTCCCTGTCAATTAAATAAATAAATAAAATCTTTAATAAATAAATAAATAAATAAATAAATAAATAAATAAATAAATAATCAGAAGTAAAAGAAGGTAAGTCCCAACTGATACCAAAGAAATACAAAGGATCATAAGAGACTACTCTGAACTATTATATGGTTCACAGTAATAAACTGGACAACCTAGGGGAAAAAATGGATAAATTCCTAGAAGCATAGAATCTTCCAAGACTGAATCAGGAAGAAAACAGAAAATCTGGATCACTAGCAAGGAAATTGTATCAGGACATAAGTCTAGGACCGGACAGCTTCACCAGTGAATTCTATCAAATATTCAAAGAAGATTTAATACCTATCCTTTTCAAATACCTACAAAACTGAAGAGGCAGGAACAATACCAAACTCATTTTATGAGACCAGCATTACCCTGACACCAAAAACAGACAACCCAAAAAAAAAAAATTACATGAATTATGAATTATGAATTAATGAACATAGATGTGAAAATCCTCAACAGAATATTACCAAATTCAACAATACATTGAAAGGATCATACACCATGATCAAGTAGGATTCCAGGGATGTAAGCATGGTTCAACATTTACAGAACAATCAACAAGATATAACGCATTGACAAAATTAAGAATAAATTTTATTTTTTAAACAATAGGCAGAGGATTTGAATAGACATTTTTCCAAAGAAGACACAGATGGCCAACAGGCACACGAAAAGATGCTTAAAATCATTAATCATCAGGAAATGCAAATTATAACCACAATGAGATATAACCTCATACCTGTCAAAATGGCTATTATCAAAAAAATAAACGTGATGGAAAAAAGTATGAAGGTTCCTCAAAAACTCAGAAATAGAACCACTGGGTATTTATTGAAAGAAACAATAACACTAATCCAAAAAGATCTGTGCACTCTATGTTCACTGCAGCATTGTTTACAATAGCCAAGATATGGAAAGAACCTACATGTCCATCAATGGATGAACATGTAAAGAAGATGTGGGGTGTGTGTGTGTGTGTGTGTGTGTATACACAATGAAATACTACTCAGCCATAAAAAGAAATGAAATCTTGCCATTTATGACAGTATAAATAGACCTGAAGAGTATGATGTTAAATGAAATAAGTCAGACAAACACTGAATTATTTCACTTATATATGGAATCTAAAAAACAAAACAAATGAACAAACAAACAAGACTCATAGACACAGAGAACAGAATGGTGGTTGCAGAGTGGAGGGTTTGTCAGGGAACAAAATCGATGGAGATAAGGAGGCACAAATTTCCAGTTATAAAATAAATGTCATGAGAATGTAACATACCACATGGGGACTATAGTCAATAATATTGTTATTGTGAATTTGAAAGCTAAGATGGTAAATCTTAAAAGTTTTCATTATAAGGAGAATATGTTGTAAATTTGTATGGTGACAGATGGTAAACAGACTTAATGTGATCATTTCACAATCTATACAAATACTGAAATATGTTGTAAACCTGTAACTAACATAATGTTGTATCTCAACTGTACTTCAAACAAAAGTGAACAAATAAAAAGTTAAAAGATTAAGTAACTAACTAGGGGCACCTGGGTGGCTCAGTTGGTTAAGCATCTGACTCTTGATTTTGGCTCAGGTCATGATCTCAGGGTCATGAGATCAAGCCCCATGTCAGGCTCCGCACTCAGCGGGGAGTCTGCTTGAGATTCTCTGTCCCTCCCCCTGCTCGCTCTCGCTCTCTAAAATAAATAAATCTTTAAAAAAAAGAGATTAAGTAACTAACTCAAAGTCATACCATCAAGTAGGAGAGCCAGTATTAGAATCTACATCTTTGTCACTGGAGAGCCTGAAATCTTTCTACTACACATGGTGGCTCCCACCAAACCCAGCCAATTCATGAAACTATAATTATAATCTTAATTACTGAAAGACAATCTCACCTTATTGGCAACAGCATTGACACTTGGCCGGGCATCAAATATAAAGATTTTATGAGACTGGGCATTGGAGTCCATGATAGCTTGAAGGTATTTTTCATCTTCTTTGCTTCGCTTTCCACTCACTCCTACCATGGGCTGGCTACACCGAGTGATAGTGGCTTGACTTTCAGGATGAATCCATGATAAAACCTTAGTGGGGGAAAAAACAGTGACACACTCTTTATATATTTCTCTGTTTATAATTCTTCTCAAAAACACTTCTCTATAAAATTCTGCTTTCTGATTGGTTCCAAAGCCTAACCACGAAAGGCTATTCAAGGCTGCTATAAAATCATCACCTTTCTTTCAAGCCAACTCTGGCATATGGAAAATTTGGTCTAATCCTTTAATCAGGTGTTGATTTACATAAGTCATGACTATTCAGAAGTGTTGTCTCTAGAATCACAGTACATTAAAAGGGGGTTAAATAAACCCCTTAAAGTTTTATTACTAAATCAGCAAACTGTCCAACTATAAAGTCTTCAGAATCTATGACTTTTGTACCTAAAATTATTTGAGCCAATCTTTCTAAAACACAGTAATTCATCATAAATTTGTAAAGTTTTCTTTTCTCTAGGATTTAAAGGAAAAGAGCATTTATCACCATGATTAAAGAATATATAATAAAATAAAGAAATAGTGAACAATACAGAGCCAACTTTGTTGTCGAGTTAAGAATCACAATTCTGTGCAGTTCTCTCCTACCCATGTCAGACTCTCCAGAAACTTCTTTAATCTAAGTCTTTCCTCCAGTTTTAATTTTACTAAATAACTCATTCTCTAAAATCCCCATAATAGACATGTTGCTATAGCTATTTTTATCCTGCACCCATTCTCCCGTTCATTAACCTCAGCATTACGTAGAGTACAAAAGCATTTGCAAAGTCTCACCAAAGCTTCACACTTACTGGGATACGACCCCTTGATCTGAAGGATGCCACTCTCTTTAATTCGTCATCAGGAATATTTGCCGGCACAACCAAGAGGGCAGGATATGTATCACAAAGCTCGTAGCGTTCATTTATCTTTGTTATTCTCCAGCTTTCATTTGGAATTCCCTACACATGAAATAGAACGTAAGACAAATTACCACCTAAAATATTAAAAGACACTGAAACAGAAGCCACCTTATTTAGCCTCTCTTATCTCCACTATCCATCTCTTAAGTTGCTGGAATAGTTACTGTCTACTTGTAGTGACCAGGCTTTTAGGATGAGTTAATGTAGGGATCTATGTTCATTTTGATGCTCAATTATATATTGAAAGATTTCTTAAATCATTAAATACTGATAGATTGCTGGGTCTGTGCTAAACATATCCAATGGGAAGGACACAGTAAGACTGCAAATGTTCCCTGTCTTAAAAACAAAAAGTTTGGGGCGCCTGGGTGGCTCAGTTGGTTAAGCGACTGCCTTCGGCTCAGGTCATGATCCTGGAGTCCCGGGATCGAGTCCCGCATCGGGCTCCCTGCTCGGCAGGGAGTCTGCTTCTCCCTCTGACCCTCCTCCATCTCATGCTCTCTGTCTCTCATTCTCTCTCAAAAAAAAAAAAAAAAAGTTTCACTAAGCTTGACTGGATGATTGATTTTGCTGCCATTCATCTACATAAAGAAACTTCAGGGAGCAGGTACCCAGTATCCATCAAAACGCTATACATATATTTATCATTTACATACCTAAAGTGAATTTTTCCCTCCTAAATTATAGTACTAATGGGAATGTTGCTAATCTAACACATATTATAAAAGCAAGGGAGTAACAAAGCAAAACCAAGAGGCAAGAAATACTTTAAAAAACTTTTTAAAAACACATCAATTATTAAGCTCTCATTTGATCCTTCAATATTAGCTATAACTAGTCTACTACTTCACATAAAGGGTTACCTAAATAAGATACTTACAAATTTTCCATCTTTCATTCTACAGAAAATAAAGCCATTAAATTAGTTGGAACTAAGAAAATATATATATTTAAAATTTTATGGACCCCGACAACTCATATAATCAATCAGAAAAAGAAAGAAATGAAAGATTTCTTTATTATAGTTTTAAAAACTATACTAAAACTACTAATTATAGTTTTTTTTAAAAAAAAAAAAAACCTTTATTGAGTACCTATCATGTGCCAGTACATGTCAGCAACCTCTT
Organism: Mirounga leonina; assembly: GCF_011800145.1. NCBI lineage: Eukaryota > Metazoa > Chordata > Mammalia > Carnivora > Phocidae > Mirounga > Mirounga leonina. The sequence goes on along the minus strand of NW_023270387.1, from coordinate 36,124,520 downwards.
TACACACACATACATGCACATATTATTGTATCCAGGTTTTGTTAACTCCATTTGATAGATGAAGAAACAAAGGAGGTAATAAAGAACTCCATGTACATTGCACATCTATCCTTTTTATTTAAAAGTACATTGTTCCTTTAAAAAAAGAAAAATTAGGGCGCCTGGGTGGCTCAGTTGGTTAAGCGACTGCCTTCGGCTCAGGTCATGATCTTGGGAGTCCCAGGATCGAGTCCCGCATTGGGCTCCCTGCTCGGCAGGGAGTCTGCTTCTCCCTCTTGCCCTCCCCCCTCTCATGCTCTCTGTCTCTCATTCTCTCTCTCTCAAATAAATAAATAAAATCTTGAAAAAAAAAAAAAAGAAAAATTAGTATCCTGGTTCACGGAATTGTTATAAAAATCTGAAATCAAAGGGAAGAATGTACTCTCCTTTAAAGAGGTATTTCTCAAGTGACTGCCAAACACCCAAGAGGGTATGAACATTAAGTAAAGAGAGAAAATTCCCTCCCAGTATTCATATGGTAAATAGAGTTTCCATGAATTCCGAGCCATGGTCCATTTCTTTACCGGTGCCTTACACTCTATACCCTATTTAATTAGCCTTGTCCCAACCTGCTTCTTACGATATACATCACCCCCTCCCTCTTGCTTTCCTAACTTTTTATATACTAAACAACTATTCAGGTAAGATCCTTTCTTATTTTTAGAAATAAAGACTTAATTAAAGGCTTAAAATATGTTTCCATGCTATAACAAAAAAGTACAATGAACTGGCAAGTTTATAGAGGTGATACTCAAGCAAAAACCTCAGATACAATTCATCCCTCTCCCTTACCCCCTTACATCCAATCAATGACCAATTTCTATGATTTTTTCTTCTAAAAGTACCAAAAGAAAACTTTGTTCAGTATTTTCAATTCTCATTGCAACTTCCCTAATTCAGGCCATTATCACTTCTCTCCTGTCCCTCTGCAATCCATTCTCCATGCTGCCTCTACAATAATCGTCTAAGAAGCAAGTTATCATGCCATTCCTCTAAAAACTATCAATGGTTACCTATTCCTTTTCACATGAAGCATAACTCCTTCACCAAGATGGCATTATAGGTGTTCTTGACTTTGCTCCCCCTCACAAGAACAACTGACAACTATTCAAGAACAAGACAGCACTGAGAGAATCCTCGAACATGGGACTGAAGCAATTCCTGCACTTCGGAGACCCAGACAGACTGCATTAGAAGCATAAGACAAGTGTCCCTCCCCTCCAGGCCAGCCCGGCACCACACAGAAAGGTGTCCCCTGAGCCACAGGAGACAACCAGCACCTCGCCGGTTTTGTGGGTCACCTTGTGGGAGCCCCTACTCTGATCTTGCACCACAGGAACTGTAGGGGAATCTGTGGGGCTCAACCACTGGGGATCTGACTGTGATGGAGAAGTGCGGACAGGCTTGCAACAACCAGCACATGGATCCTGACAAACTGAGTTCATACCTCCTGGGGCCAAGGAGGAATCCATATGGGTGGTTTTGCTCACCTGCAGAGCGGAGTCAGGGGTGCACACACTCTGACCAGGGAACTCAGCAGGGTGCAGAACTCCCTAATTTGGACCCTCAAAGGAGGAGTTTTGCCAGCCCTAGAATTCAGTTTTCCACCCCCAGGCCAGAAGCTAAATCACTGCCCCACACACTGCAAAGTATCTTCCCACCCCATCTGACCAAAAGGACTGGCAAAAACTGGAAACAGTGTGGACCAGCAGCACTCAAGCAGGGAGACAGGAGAGAAGAGCTGACTGCCCCTGGAGCAAAGCCAGTCCTGGGAATGCAGCAATCCCAAGAAGGGAGTTAATTCTTAGCTGGGGCTGAGGGTAGCTCTTGGCTCTTCCCAACCACTAAGGTTGTTTGGGAAATTGAGAGTAGCTAGTGAGGCCCCTCCCCCTCCCACCAAGGCAAGGAAGCTAAAACACAGACCAACCAGTTGTGGAGAGTGTCTTCTAGCCCCATCTGACCAGAAAGGGCAGGCCACAACTCATGGTAGCAGTGTAGTCCAATGGTACTCAAGCCAAGAAATGGGCAGATAGCCAAGAACAAAGCTAGTGGCCCTGTTTGGTCAGGGAACTTGGGGATCTAGATCAGCTTGAGTTAACACAACAAAGAGTTTCACTGGCTTTAGAGCTGTTTCTCCTGCTGCAGCCAGGAAGGGAATCTAACTCACTGCCCTGCTCATTGCTGAATAAAGCTCTCAGCCTGTCTGGCCAGGGAACCCTAACTAGAGAACACAAGAAGCTCCATAGCCCATTCAACAGCCCCATGTACAACGACACTAGAACAGAGCACACAGCCCATGGCTTCTCCAGTGTGCAGAGTAAAACCAGTGGCCCTGCTGGACCAGGGAATTTGGTGAACAGTTAGGCCTGATTTGGGTCCCCAAACAATGAGCCTTGGGTCCCATCATGCTGTCCTGCCAGCGCAGGAAAGCTAATTAATAGCCCCATCTACAACTGAATACAGTACCCAGTCCCAGCAATCTAGTATACCTGACCGGAGAATCCAGGTAACTGTAGAGCCCATCCTACAGCCTCACTTGGGTAGGGAACCAAGCCAGCAATTCCATCCAACTGCTCTCAACCAGTAGCACACCCTTCCCAGTCTCTGTCCTCAGAGTTCAAACAGTTGCCTTGCCCCAAAACAGACCATAATAGTAGGCCCCGCCTGCCCAAGGACATTACCAGCAGACATTCCCAGACACCCAAAGTGAACTGATTAGTGAAGAATGGTCTCTGCCAAAGAAAACCTATAAATTCTGGAAGAAAAGCCCAATCATTCAAATGTGCAGATACCAATGTAAGAAATCAAGAATCATGAAAAATCAGGTAAATATGATACCACCAAAGGAAACTAACAAAGCTCCAATAATTGACCCTAAAGAAATGGAAATATATGAACTGTGAGACAAAGAATTCAGAATCCTCTTAATGAAATTTAATGAGCTATAAGAACACACAGACAATTAAACAATGATGAGCAAAACAAGAAGTTCCACAAGAAAACAGCGGGCATAAAAAAAAGAACAAAAATCCAGAAATCCTAGAGTGGAAAAATACAATAACTGAACTGAAGAATTCAACAGTTTCAAAAGCAGAACTCAACCATACAAAAGAATCAGGGACCTGGAGGATAAGATATTAGAAATTAACCAGTCAGGGACACCTGGGTGGCTCTGTCGGTTAAGCATCTGCCTTCAGCTGAGGTCGTGATCTCAGGGTCCTGGGATGGAGCCCCACATCGGGATCCTTGCTCAGCGAGGAGCCTGCTTCTCCCTCTGCCTGCAGCTGCCCCTGCTTGTGCTCTCTCTCTCTGACAAATAAATAAGTAAAATCTTAAAAAAAAAAAAAAAAGAAATTAACCAGTCAGAATAACCAAAAGAAAAAAAGAATGAAAAACAGTGATGAGGAAAGCCTACAGGAATTATGGGACACAATGTAAAGAAACAACAGTCACATTATGGGAATTCCAGAAGAAAAGAAAGAGAAAGGGACAGAAAGTATTTTTAAAGTAATGATTGAAAATGTCCTGAATCTGGGAAAAGAAATGACATCCAGATCCATGAGGCCCAAAGTACCCCAAATATGTTGAACCTGAACAGGGATACACTGAGACACTTACAATTAAAACATCAGAAGTCAGGATGCCTGGATGGCTCAGTCGGTTAAGCATCGGCCTCCAGCTCAGGTCATGATCCCAGGGTCCTGGGATCGAGCCCCACATCAGGCTCCCTGCTCCGCAGGAGGCCTGCTTCTCCCTCTGCCTCCACCTCCCTCTCCCTCTATTTGTATTCATCACTGTATATTTTAATCATCAGTTTACTTCTTTGACTCCTCCACTAAATATATGCTCTTTGGAAGTCAGGATTATGTCTTCCAGTTTCACAGACTCAGCCACTAGTATATGTAGTGCTACATAACTTGGATGGATGGATGGATGAGTGAAGGAATGATTAATGAATAAATCAATGAATCACAAGGAAGCCTTCTTAAGAAGCAAAATTAATTTCTCAGGTTTTCTTAGACAACATGGAGTCAGAGCTAAGATGGTTGGATCACCGGAGAAGCATACATCACCTGAGATCCTAATATACTACCCCCAACCCAGGGAGGTACTCTCATCTCTCAATCCCTTCTCATATCCTTAAAAAATTCCTCCCAGGGAGAACTACTATTACCAGTGGGACTGTGTCACATTCTTTAGGAAATTGGAAAGGTGGGGGTAGAACCACTGACTTAAATTACACTAATGGCTATTGTGTTCCTATTCTTAGATAAGGTGATACACCTATCTCCACTAAAGGAACTGCCTTCCAAACTGAAAAGTGGGGTTGACTAGTCAGCATACACTCTTCGTAGACACAACTACTGATCTTTGGCATACATATTTATAATTGCCCTGCAAATCACTGTCCTTCAGTTAATGTATCCATTTTTCAGAGTCAAGTTACAACCCAATTAACTGGATTATAGCTTTCCTTAGTTATTTACATTCCAGTGCTAAGGATAAATTCTGTTTTCCTTGACTGGACTTGAGTGTTTTGCAAATTTGTTAAGCAACACATCTATCTACCTTATGACTGAATATTTCTGCAGAAGACCATGTTCATTTCCTTAAGACTGACTTTTACTGTTTTAGCAACTTGATGATTTTTCTTGATCTTATCCACCAATTTCAAGGGTCCTCTGTATAATCACTACATGCATCAAGAGTAAAGAAACATCCTCTTACATGACAAATTTAAATAGTTATTAATAATTTTGCCCATTAAAAATAATGTATGCTCAGTACTATAATGTATCGGTCTACAGAATTAATGTGGCTTTCCCCTTGTGTTTTAGTGGCTGCACACAATGAAGCTCACGAGTCATGATTTCTGTTTTTAGAAAGCTTTACGAAGTAATAAAAACAATAATTACCACTTGGATAGATTTCTTTGGTTAATAAAATACCTTCCTGTATATTACTAATCCTTCAAACATTCCTATAAAGCAGTTCCTATGACCAAGTAAAAAATAAAAGCACTGTGACATAAATGACTCATTCAAGAACATATACCTAAGACTGAGAACTAAGTAAGAGCTAGAGATATGAAGAAAAGACTCAAACTCAGTCTTCTAAATGCTCGGGAATTTGATTGTGGTAACAATTACACAACTTTGTGCATATGTTAAAAGCCAGTGGACTGTACATTAAAGTGGTACAATTTATGGTATGTGAATTATACCTCAACTTTAAAGAAAAAAAGAATAGGCAGGTCTGTATGTTCTGAGATGGTATGTATCCTCCAAAATACATTAAATGAAAAAGAAGGCATAAAATCTCTGAAAGCATACATAGGTAACCAGCAACATTATTTCCTAAAAGGAAAGGAACTGGGATGGCTGGGGGACAAGGTTGTCCTGGAAGGGAAACCAACCTTTCAATTCAAATTCAATTCAAATTCAACTTCTGCATTTTATACAGAATGCAAGTGTAACCACTTTTAATTTTTTTTAATTGAAAAGAAAAAAAAGAATACTCTGATGTGTTCTCTTTAGTCTTAAGGTTTATATTAAAAGATTATCTTCATTTTCTCCTGTAATAAACTTAATATACATCAAAATCAACCCCCAAACCTGAGTCTTCTAACCACAGGAAATAGTGTTCTCTATACTACACTTCAGTTTAGTTGCCTCAGGGACAAAGTGCCTAGCTCTGCAGGAAAAAAACCTCAAAAATTCATCTAGTAAGTCAAAGATCATAAAGCATCTGTATCATTTCATGTAGAGTTCGATGCTCTATTCTGACAGCCCCATTTCCTAATCTCGTAATTCTCCTTCTGTAGGGGTATAGTTGTTTACTTACTCTTTAACTTACATTCTCTTTTCCATAATAATTTATTTCTTTTCTGTGGACATACTTATCTCACCTGCTTTCCAAAATTCTAGGTTGATGGCAATTTTTGCCCAGATTCCTAGAGAATATTCCTCACTTTGACATTTCTCAGGACATTTGTTAGATTTTCTGATTGCTTTCCCACCTAATTCTGATATCGGCTTTTTGAATTAGCAAAAATCTTGCAATAGACTCTTGATTTTTAGTTGATTCACTTACTGCGTATTCTGCTTCATACTTTGCCAAGCTGATGACTTTATAACTGAATAAGAAATTTTCAGTTTTACTGGCCAGATGCAACTGAGCAACAAACGATACTTGAAACCATTTGGATATCTTTAGTTCTCTAGTGGTGGATTTTTACTCTTCCTTGCTTTGTGAAACAAACTTAAGTAAATTAGAAGCTCCGTAATTCAAACGCAATGTTTGAAATCTAAATACAAAAATCACAGTTTATTTTCATATCTGAATTCTAGAATAATCTGGATCTGAAATCTAATAATTACCAAAGAAACAACCAATGTGTCTGAACTTAAATTCTCAAGAAAGCAGAATGAACATGCGGAAAGTTAAAGACTATTTTAGGTAGAGTTTAAATATTCAGTAAAGGGCTCTGGGAAGTGGTGTACTGAGAGAGAATAGGGAGGATGACAGACTGTCACACAGATTTCCAGACTGAATTCTGCTTTCATCTCTTACTGTGATGAATCACACTGATAGGTTTTCTCATAGTAAACAAACCCACCTTAGTCATGTTGTATTATCTCTTTTGTATATTATCAGATTTGATTTGTTAACATTTTATGTATGTGTGTCCTCTATGAAGATCTAAAACTTTCAAAATTTCATGGGGAGCTAAGTTATAAGCAGAACTACTATGAAATTTTTTCAGAATTATATTATAGGATACCCAAAAGAGAAAAAGGTGAGTGAATAATGGTGAATGGTATATAAGAATATTAAAATGTAAATATATTTACCATTTAATTTTTATCATTATTAAACATTTTTAATAAGCTGATTTACTTGTTAGCTCTTCGATAAGTAGAGATTCATAAAAGATCACTAACATAGTCTCAAAACAGTTTAAAGAAACTGAAAGGTAGACAAGAAATCAGGATTAGCCTTCATTAAAACAACAACAAAACCCACACAACTATATAAAACTATATACTTCTACCCTTAAGTTTTTTGTTGTAACGAATACAGAATATTAAAACTGAAAGAACAAAAGTACTTACCTGTCTTCTATACTCTAAAAGAGAGTCATATAGCTTCCACCCATTTTCAGGGAACACTTCTTTGTATTCAAAAGCAAAAAGAGGCTACAAAACAGTAAACAGAGTTAATAGCTACAAAAAGACATTTCAGGAGGTCATGAATCAGAAATGAATCTTTATACGAGGAATTCTTAATCGCAGGAAACAAACTGAGGGTTGCTGGAGTGGGGGGTGGGGTGGAGGGATGCGGTGACTGGGTGATAGACACTGGGGAGGGTAGGTGCTCTGGTAAGCGCTGTGAATTGTGCAAGACTGTT